>NC_067400.1:635687135-635736338 GCF_016432865.1 Antechinus flavipes | reverse complement strand
ATTTTGGCACATACAGGTCCCTTTCCCTTCTTTAGTATCTCTTTGGGGATATAAGCCCAGTAGAAACACTTCTGGATCAAAGAGTATGCACAGTTTGATAACTTTTTGAGCATAGTTCCAAATTGCTCCCCAGAATGGCTGGATGTGTTCACAATTCCACCAACAATGTATCAGTGTCCCAGTTTTCCCACATCCCCTCCAACATTCTGCATTATCTTTCCCTGTCACACTAGCCAATCTGACAGGTGTGTAGTCAGAGTTGTCTTAATTTGCATTTCTCTGATTAATAATGATTTGGAGCATATTTTCATATATCTATAAATAGTTTCAATTTCTTTATCTGAGAATTGTCTCTTCATATCCTTTGACCATTTATCAATTGAAGAATGGTTTGATTTCTTATAAATTAGAGTCAATTCTCTATATAATTTGGAAATGTGGCTCATTTTTTTTAATAAAAAAGTTGAGATCTGCTTTTAAGGCAAGGGAAATTGTCCAAGCTTCCTCTACAAGCAGCAAGGGTCCTCAGTTCCCACTCTTAGGCACCAAATGTAACAAACGTAATACCCAGGACACCCCAGAATCAGCCAGAGTCAGGATAAGCAAACGTCTGTCTTTATTCTTGGTCTTAAGGGGGTAGAAGTGAAGGGGATGGAAGAAAATCTCTGCAAGTGCCTTCCCCCTCATCTATATCCCTGGCTTGCTTTACTCCATCCCCTTGTCCCTCCTAAAATCCTCTATAAAATCATTGAGCCATTTCGGATAGTGGAAAGGACCATTTTCCAAGCATATGCCCATAGAGTACTGTCCAATCAGAAGTTAGCCTGAAGTGCTCAGCAGTTCTGACCTTAGTGCATTGATTCCATAGTTTCAGCCCTCTACATATACCTATTTGTATCTAATAGTACCTATTTGTAGAGTGGGGGAGGGAAGAAAAAATATATGATCATTTCTTGTCATTTTGAGAGGAGTAGCAAATTCTATATAGCAGATTCCATTTCATGTTCAATCCTCTTTTTATTGTACTATTATGAAAATGCTTGTTTTATTCCATGAAAAAACAAATTTTAAATTTTTAAAGTTGAAACTTTTCCTTAACTCTCCTTCCCTCTCTCCCTCTCTCTCTTTTTTTTTCCATCTCTCTCTCTCTCTCTCTCTCTCTCTCTCTCTCTCTTTCTCTCTCTCTGTCTATCTATCCAACCTTAAGATCTTGGCAACTGGTACCATCACTTTCAGTTAAATAGGAGAAGAAATGGGCGCAGGGTCTGATTTATATCTTTGGTTTAAAAGATCACTGCTGATAGCAAGTGTTGCCATAAAGTCAAAAGATGCTTGCTCCTTTGAAAGCAATCTATGGCAACTCTAGACAGCACGTTCAAATACAGAAATCCCCTTGCCAGCAAAAGTCCATAATCAAAGTCATGGGCTTTCCACGGCTATGGCTGTGACTGTGACAGAACCAGGAAAGCCGAGTACCAGCAAACTGTGGTGCTGGAGAAGATCTTGGAGAGTCCCTTGGACAGGAAAGAAGTGAAATCAGTCAATACTTAAAGAAATTAAGTCAGGCTGTTCTCTGATTAGTTGAAATAATTTGATCAGATGATGAGAAAAGAGGATTCATGGTGAAATGGAAACCATGGACTTGGTCGGTCTTTGAGAGAGAGTAGAAGACAGAAGGGCCTGCTATATTATTGCCCATGTTGTCAAAGTGTTGGACATGAATTCATGAGTGGACAATAACCAATGTTCTATAAGCTTATAGCCTTCTTTCTGGTAAAACTGGGGGAGTTAGGGGATGCCATAGTGCATAGAGTGCTGGGCTTGGAATCAGGAAGACTCAACTTCATTAGTTCAAATCCTACCTCAGATACTTACTGGTTGTGTGAACTTGGCCAACTCACTCACCCTATTTGCCTCATTTGTAAAATGAACTGAAAATGGAAATAACAAACCACTTCAGTACATTTGACAAGAACTCCCTTCCCACAATGGAGTCACAGAGTCAGACCCAGATGAAATGATTGAATAGCATATCAGATGAGATTGTAGTGCAATCTTGCTTAATTTGTGTAAAGGCCAGAACTCTGGAGAAGTACACTTGAAACAAGATGTTAACTCAGTGGAATTAAGATAATGATTCTCTAGTTTACATGTACTTAGTACTTAATATAATTCTACAAGATTGACAGCTATGATGATGTGCTTATAATAGAGTATATAAGAGCCAAGAAGGACTGGGAGAGAGACATTACATCTCCCACCATCCTGGTGGCTGGCCTGTCCTGCTTCATTTCTCTGCTGAGACCAAGACCCATTTGAAGGTCTCCAGAAGGCAAGTTGGACCTCAGGTGAGGGAGAGACTGTGAAGGAAATGATAAAAGCTCTGGACTTTATTCCTGACCATTATCGTGGTGATTATTCTGCTGAAATGAAGGCTGGTCCCAAGATCTCCAGAAAGTTAACCAGAACAGCACCAATTTGATGACCATGATTACTATGCTTAGATTGTATTGGTTAAAACTTTCCTTCAGGAGAGATTGCATGGATGGTTTAAAGACCACTAAGCTTACTTGTCACAAGTCAAAACAAATCAACTGAGATACAAATCTCTGAACACTAGTAGTCTATTAGATAAGCATGAATTCACTGAAAAATAGGGCCATTGGCTTATCCTGTGGAGCTTAAAGACATGGATGATGAAAGGCAATCTGTTTCTCTCCCCCCCCCCCCACCATTTTAAAGCCTAGAATAAAGAACAGTAGTAGGTACACGAGGGTAAACAATATAAATGGTTAAGGACTGTTAGCACCATTGGGGTAGGAACAATGCAGTTGAAAATCTGAAACGTGAATTGGTAACAATCCTTCTTTTCCTCTTGAACGTATTGATGTTTTCTACCTGGATCTTGCAGAAATAAATAATGATAGAAACAAATCTGTTCTAATTGTACAAAAACATCTAGATACAATATATCTAGGAATGGCACCATCCCGGCTGGTAGAAATTATATAAGATGTCTTAGAATTGAATCAGAAACACAGTTAATTTTCTTGACATGAAATGACTTGCAGGTGGTTCCGAGATAGCAATTTCTTTTGCATTAAAACATTTTATGAGAGCACTGCATATTTAAACTTGGCTCAGAATTTTCAAAAATGACTGAAAGGAAAATTGAAATTTTGCATTTAACAGAGAGGAGCACTGAATTGGTTCTAGGATATCAGGGTAGTTTTCCTTGATGATTCCTTGAAGGATGTAGTCTTGGTTCTTTTTGTGGATAATAGTTTTCAGGTAATTTAATAATTATTAAATGATCTCTCCTGGATCTATTTCCTTTTGTTATTTTTTTAAACTACTTTTCCTTTTGGCCAATTTTACTTTTAAGGGAATTTTGATGCCTTTCTCTTGAAAGAAGCAATAATCAATCAGTTTTTATTCTACAAAAATTGATAATAGTAGGTACATATGGGCCTAATTTATGCCATCCCACTTTTCTTCTCCTCTAAAGATACTAAAGTATAAATTGTATTCTGCCCTCAGATATACACAATCATTGTGCAGATAAGTCAAAATTGGCAAAGAAGAGGAATGAGAAATTCCTGAAAAGCACTCTTTGAATGTAGAAGTGATAATCGAGTTGAACCTTTCCCGTGTTGATCAGACTACAGCTTAAAAACATGGATAATGAAAGGCAATCTGTTTCTCCCCCCCTCCCCCATTTTAAAGCCTAGAACAAAGATTGTGTTCATTTTTAGGCACCATAGTTTATGAGGCTAAGTAGGGACTTCAGACTTGCTATCCTTCTTCATAGAAAGACAGACTCATCCCATAATTTCCATTATCTAGAAGTTATCTAGAAACAAAAGGGAGCTGCTAGTGCAGAAAGATAGACATGGGTATAGTCAGGTGTACCTGAGTTTAAATTAAGCCTCTGACAGTTACTAACTGTATACCTCTTGATAAGTCAAATAAAACTCTCTTTGCCTTAGTTTCCTCAGCTCTTAAATGAGGACAACGGTCTCATTTAACTTGGAATGTTAATATGTCATTAATTTGACATTCCGTGTTACCTTTAACTTACAAACAAGCATTTCTATAATATAGTACAATAAAAAAGATGATTGAACATGAGACTGCAAATCTACAATGTACAGTGTGCTATTGTTTTCAAATAGATAACCACATTTTCAAGTAAATTTTTTTCCTTCATTTTGCCTATCCCCATGCTAGAGATGGCTGCTGTTACATAGAAACATGTATACATAGACATACATAGGTATATATACACACACATCTGTATACACACAAATACATCTATGCATATATATACACATACGTGTGTATACACACATATAAACATACATGTGTAAAATTCTGCTATAACAGATTTCTATTAGTTCTTTATCTGGATGCAAATAGCACCTTTTTTTATTTCCTCCTTTATTGGTATTTTGGGCACTTGGAATAGTCAGAATAGCTCATTTGCTGGAAGTTGTTCTTATATAATATTGTCAGTAATATATTCTAAAGAAATTATATGGCACATCAGTTGTAAATAGTTGACAAGAAATACTTATTCCTTTCATTTCCTTTCCCAACATTTATGATGGAACTTGCAGGCAATGGGAAGGCAGGTCAAGGACAGACTTCCTATTCTAGGGACAATAAGAACTTTGGGATACAAATTGATGCTCATTAAAAAGAAGAATATTCCAAATGGTAGAACCATCCCAAAGAAGAATGGGTTGTAAGGAAAACCTGCTTGAGCAATTTCCAGAGCTTTGGAAATAAATTTATGTCCAAGTAGAGGTTGAAAAAAATGACCTCTGAGATTAGTACCATGTTTGAGATGCTTCTACATTGATTTGATCTTTGACTTAAAGCTTCCTAAAATTGGTAACAGATAGCTTCAGGAGCAACAAAGGACATCCTCAGTTTCCTATCATACAAAGCAGGATAGATTATACAGGAGAATCCTGTCTCAGGACACAAGAGATCAGCATTTTCCCCATTCTGATAACCTCCACCCCCAAAACCCTGGACCCAAAGATATTCCCTTCGACCGCAAATTTAGAGTTAGCAAGGGAAATGCCCTTATCCAGGGAGAGCAGCTTCCAGGAATTCTCCAACATGGCTTCCTTGTATAAGTCCTTCTGAGGATTGTCCAAGAGGCCCCACTCTTCCTGGGTAAAGTCCACAGCCACATCCTTGAATGTCACCAACTCCTAAACCAACAAAAATCATATGATATAGAGCTGAAAGTCCCTTCAGAATTCAAGAATTTGCTTAAAGGTTATACCATTTTTGAGTGTCAGAGTCAGCTCCTGGAACCATGGTCAGTAAGAGTCTCATTGAATTTTGAGAACAGCATTTTATAGGATCAGTTGGAAAAAATATTTGGGAAAGGCACTTCCTTTTGGGACCAGGAAGAAAGTTTTTTTTTTTTTTTTTTTTTTTTTTTTTTTTTAAATCTGTGAGGTAGATGGATCTGGAGAGAACAAGAGGATGATGGAAAATTTCTTCCTCAGCAGAACTGATTCCAGTGATATATTCTAAAGAAAATTCTGTAAAGAGTTTGTGAGAAGCTGGCAAGTTCAGCATACTCTGGGAGGAAAAATGTTCTATGTAATCATTTCAAAGAGAACAAAATTAGAGAAAATATGCATCTTGTTTTCTGAGAAGTTGGAATAAAGTGTTATCTGATGAAAAATGAGGATTCTGAAGAGATATTCATCAGGTTCTGGACTGCACTAAGTGGTAGGAGACAATTTCCAATGAAGTCAAATAGAATTACCTGTTGTTATATTGAAGGCCTGAGGTCACTCTGGGTATGATGTTGTCGTGGGCAAAACAGCTCTCATTTGTAATTATTTGTAATTACTTTCATTTGTTTAAAGCATATATTCCTTACTTATAATATTTTATTAGAGAAAAGCATGAGTAACTGGAAAAGTGGCTTCCTTCATTCACTAAAAACCAATTCATGAGGACAGTATTGCCAGATTCTTTATGAGAAACAAATGTTTTAAAGAGATGTCTGGAAATCTTGGGAGAACAAGTATTATGAGGTTGAGTTAAAAAGCCAATAACCTGACGAGATATTGGGAAGGATGGACAGATCTGAGAACATCCTTCTTCTTGGCAAGGCTCGTCTATATTTCCAGCCTGGTACATGAACAACCTATGTTTGGCGAATGCACTTAGTTTCTGATGGTTTTCCATCTCATTTTTTTTTTTTCTTTTTCTGTTGATGTGATCTATGGTATGGTGTTTGTCATAAACGATGGCAGACACCCAAAGTTGGGGTTTGGTCATATGAAGAATTGACTCTGGCCATACCCTTTGACAAAAGGTAGATTTATTTAGGGGAATAGGTTAAAGCCAAAATGAAAGGATACAATAGACACCAGGAATGCTTGAAATGAAAGAGCAGGGAGAACATATGAAAGAGAAGCTCCTCAGAGGAACTCACAGTTTCCTAGTAGAAAGGGAGTACCCCAAAATCCTAAATATCCTAGAGGAAAGAGCAATAATTTCAAGGTTCCCTGACCTTAGAATGTTTCTGTTTTAACAATCTGTCAAGGATTCAAGTCTTCTTCTGACTTTAGAATCAGTGACTCCAAGGTTCCCCCCAACCTTAGAATGCTGTTGTTCTAACAATCTTACAATAATTGTAAAAGTCTTCTGACCTAGGAATAGAATAATATTTCTTCCTTTGACTTTAGGGAAGGTGTAGTAGTGACCCTGAGACCCACTGACCTTAGAGTGCGATTGTGCTGACAATCTGTCCGGGATTTCAAAAAATCCTGGCCTTGGAATAGTCCTTCACACATTCCTGATTGACACTTAGCTGTTGGTCAGTGATCACCAAGGTCCTGACACTCTTCCTGTAGCTGACTTAGGGTTGGACACTTAGAGTCCTCTAGGGCAAGAGATCATGTGACTTTCTGCAACCTGGAGCCCAAGCCCTGATCTTCAGGCTCTGCTGACCTCTGAGAACAGGGACCACATAACTTAGGCCTAGTCCCACTGACTTTTTGAGAAAGCTTCAGCCAGTCCTATTAAAAAGGAGAATAAGAAAAGGTCAATCTCAGGAGGCAGTGATCCCTGCAGTGGAGCAGTGTTCTCTCTGACCCTGCAGTGATCCACAGGATTCTGAAAGGAGGAGTCTATCGGAATGGCCTGTAAGCCATGACAGAAAGAGCCTACAGGGCAGAGCTCTGAAGGGTCCCCTTGGGGACTTTCACTGTAGGAAGTGTACAGAAAAAAGAAGAAGAGCATATATTAGATAAGGAGAATGTAGGCTAAACATAAAGGGAAGAGGGACAGTGTGGGGAAGGAGAGAAACTCTCATTAGAAAGGGGAAGAAAAATGGATGAACTTTAAAAAAAACTAATAAACATGGCTAGTTGAATGGCAAGACATGAAGGGGAATGTGCTAGAGAAGGAAAAGGAAAAAGGGGGAATGAAGAAATGTGAAATGAGATGAAAGCAGAAGAAATGAACAAATGTTTAAAGAAACTGGTGGTGAAGAACTTTTAGCATCTTCTCAATGGGACAACAGGTATAGACAAATTTCTTTGCAACCTATGGAACGTCTACAAAAATTAAGCACTAGCATAAAGAGAGACCGCAGCCAAATACAAAAAGATAAAAATAATTAATACACCATTTCATTCCCTGCAAGAAATGGATGGACATTTATTTTATTTCCACAGTTCTGAGAATTAAATTGGAGAAATGATTCTTAAATCAGAAACCTGAAACCCACAAGGACATCAGGAAATAATCAAGGGTGGTCATCTTCCCCCAAAAGAATGTAAGTTCCTTGGGGGCAGAGCCTGACTTTTGTAATCAAGGATGGTGGCCTGAGATTTGAATATACTCTTTTTTTTTTTTCTTTTTTCTTTTCTGAGGCAATTGAGGTTAAGTGACTTGCTCAGGGTTACACAAAGAGGAAATGTTAAGTGTCTGAGGCCATATTTGACCTCAGGTCCTCCTGACTTCAGGACTGGTTCTTTATCTACTGTGCCACCTAGCTGTCATCTGGCCTGAGATTTTAAAAAAATATTTGGTTTTTTTCCACCCATACCTCCTCCATTACTTTCCCCTTCTAGAAAGTAAGTTCCTCTGGGACAGCGACTGGCTGTGTGCATCCATTCTTTCAAGAATGTGAAATAATTCTTTCCTGCATTCATCTGTGAGTCAGAGGAGTTCTCGGCTCCATTCCCTGATGATTAAGAAGGGAAATTGGTACAGGGACAGACAACATAAGATCCAAACCTAAATGGAGATTTACTAGTAACATGAAATAATGATTGAGTGAGAGAACAAAGATTCCAGGATCTCAGAAATGATAAGTTTGCAAAGGAAAATGAAAATGATTAAACAACATCCCCAAATTTCTGGCATTCAGTTTAAATAGTCCTCAAGGGGGAAACACAGACTTACTGTGAGAAATAAATGGCCATTTGGTTTCCACAGTTATGAAAATTTAGTTGGAGTAATAAAACTTAAATTAAAAAATCGAAACTCACAAGAACATCAAAGAATAATAAGAGGTGGACATCTTTCCCCCCAAAAATGTAAGCTCTGGAGCAGGTATGTGGCACAGTGACCAAAGCTTAACTCTCAAGAGAGGAGGTCCTGAATTCAAATCTGACCTCACAGACACTTAACATTTTCTAGCTGTCTGACCCTA
The DNA here is from genome assembly GCF_016432865.1 of Antechinus flavipes. Taxonomy (NCBI): domain Eukaryota; kingdom Metazoa; phylum Chordata; class Mammalia; order Dasyuromorphia; family Dasyuridae; genus Antechinus; species Antechinus flavipes. The sequence goes on along the minus strand of NC_067400.1, from coordinate 635,727,637 downwards.
AGCAAGTCATTTAACCCCAATTACCTCAGGGGGGGGAGGGGAAAGGAAACCCAGATATTAATCACATGAGCTTCCTGCCTATCTTTGTGATAGATTATGTTTTATCTATCCCTTAGGAAAATTGTGAGGTTGCTGATTAAGTTATTTGGGGCCATTGTTGTGATATTGAAACCTAGAATTGTTAAGTATTATTGATATGGGTTATGATGTTGGGCACAGAAAGGAACAGAGTGTTGGATGCAGAGAGCAGAGTGAGATGTTGGGCTGGCACCCGATGATGAGGTTCAAGGACCCAAATGATATGGGGATGTGACACCCGATGATGACAGACACCAAAGGCGGGGCTTCAGCCACATGAAGAAGTCGTGGTGGTAATTGTCTTTGCCAAAGGCTGTATTTCTTTAGGGAAGAGGTTGCAGACAAAATGGAGGGATATAGTATGAAATAGAGTGGGAGAGCATAGAAAGTGGTTTTAATAATTAATGGAGGAAAGGACAAGTTCCTGAGTGGAACTTGGCCTTTACCAGGAGAAGGAAAACCCCTCATGGGTCTGGGATATGCCCTTTGCTGGCAGGCTTAATCCTGAAAGGGACTTAGCACCCTAAAAGCTAATCAGCCATAAAGAGAAGGGGGTTGGGAAGCATGGTGGAGTTAGGAGAGAGAGCACATGGTATGAGGGAAGAAGTGGAAAGCCACACAGAGCAGTGGGCTTTGGCAGACTGACTCAGAGGAAGGCAGCAGCCATGAGGTGGCCTATGAGTAGATTTTATTGGGAAAAGGAAACCTGGACATGACTGGGGTTCCTGACAGGGCAAGGCAAGGGGGGACTGTGCAAGGTCTCTACAGAGGGAGGGTCTCAGGGGTTTGATGTACCTTAGATCTCAGACTGACCACCTCCCCAAAGGATGGAACCAAAGAGCTACATGAATCTCTACCAGGGCTTTCTTCCTACCTGCCTCAGGAGCTCTAAATTAGGTTTGTACGGGCAGGGGAAGTGGACTCAGCCCCTGTTCTGGGGTCCATTCCCCTGGTTTGTGCACTTGTCTGGTTTGGAAAAAGCTTGGTTCTGGCTGTAGAGTTCCAGGCTCTCCCCTTTAGGTTTCTATAGCTCTTTGATTGGGATTTTTGGTGGTTAATCTGAAATTTGGATAGAAAACTACATACCCAGTTATTTCTATTGGCTTGGGAAGGTAAAGGCTTAGTCCCCCCTTCCCCCGCTGGGTGTGGCTGCTCCTTAGAAGTGAGAAAACAAACCCTCTCACTGGAGCTCACCCCCCAAGCTTCTCTGTCTCCCTTGATGGTTAAATGAACTTCCTTTCACTGTACTTGCTTCTGTTATTTAACGAAATAGCTTATGGTTATACGGTGCTAATAACTGAGTGTTTGCCTTTCTCTTCCACGTCCCGGGCTGTTTAAGGCTCCGTCACTGGGGACGCTGTGTCCGAGGTTCTACTGCTGAGCCAGGCCAGGAACTTGCAGGAAGTTTGTTCGGTTTCCGGCTAACCCCAAGTTCTCAGAAAACTGTCCCTTCCCCAGCATGTAAGAAGGGCGGCAGGGTCTCCTTGGGGAGCAGAATGACAGGAAATGGGACCCGGAGCTTTCTGAAGCCCCCGGAGCAGGGTTTCGGCCTGACAAGCCGGCATCGGATGCGGGCCGGGCTCTGCAGGTCCGGGGACAGAGAGTTTAGGAGGGAAAAACTCTGCTTCGTGAAACTTGCTCTGGAGATGAAATCCCTCGGGAGCATCCCCGCCACCGTTTGGTTCTGACTCTGGGAACGATTATCTGACTGACGTTAGTGACCCAGCTTTGGAGAGAAACCCCGGGAAGTCACTGGGACAGGTTCCCAGCAGGCGGAGGTGGGATTGTCAGCCGTCCCCCTCAGGCCCCTGCTTTCTCCTCCTAAAGCCAATTTCTGTGATCCGAGTAAGTGGCCGCCGGGGCCGTCCTGCCTGCCTCTTCTCTGCCGGGGTAACAGGGTCTCCTCCTCCTCCGTAACGGGACAGCCTCCTTCCCTCCCCCGTCTCCTCGGTCTCTGGCTGTAGCACAGCCTTGGGAAGGGAAGGTGGAGTGCACTGGGCTGCCTTGTGCTTCTTGCCCGCTAGATGTCGCCATTGTCTCTGTGCTGGATTTCAGGTTCCCATTTCCTCATTTCTTCTCCCATTTTGGGCTTTGGGTCAGGGGAGCCTTTGAGAGGCTGTAAATGGGGACAGACACAGGAGCAGGGCGGGGCGAAGGGGGGGAGGGGAGGCCATTCAGGGTTGTCCCCCTCTGGCCCAGGAGAGGGACATCTGCTGCTGAGAGATGGGCCTGTTTGTGCTCAGCTGCAAACTCCCCACCCTCTTTTTCTGGTTCTGATTTCAGGCTCGGTTTAATGAGATTATATACAGTAAAATGGCGTTTTTGTATTTCTCCTGGGCATTGCTTATCATGGGCCGTGAGCTGTTAACTGAACACCAACCCTCACAATTATGGCCGCCTTCCTCAGGCAACCAGGGAGGAGCTTTGTAATCAGTGTCCAGGAATCTCCCAATACCTCCCAATGGAACTGGGCCCTTCTGTGCATTTACATCTAGTCCTCCCACGGGCTTCCGGGTCTGCAAAGATCTGAGAGGTAAAGGATCATTTCTTCATCTAATTTCCTTTAATCTCACTCTTTTTCCCCCTGAGGCAATTGGGGCTAAGTGACTTGCCCAGGGTCACACACCCAGGAAATGTGAAGTGTCTGAGGCCAGATTTGAACTTAGCTCCTCATGACTAAAGTGCGAATTTAGGTTAGGGTTAGGGGTGCTCCACCTGCTACACCAAGTAGCTGCCCCTATAACATCACTCTGTGTATAATTCATGACCCCATGACAGTATAGGGTGTTAGCTGTGGGTCAGCACCTAGTTTCTGCCGTCCTAGTGTCCAATTTTCCCAGCGGTTTTTGTCAAATGGTGAGTTTTTATCCTGAAAGCTGGGGTTTAGGGCTTTGTTAAATACTAGGCTATCATAGCAATTGCCTATTTTGCCCCGTGAGCCTAACCTATTTCAGAGATCGGCTGCTCTGTTTCTTTGCCAGAACCGAATGGTTTTGATGAACTGCTGCTTTATGATATGGTTTTAGATCTGCCACAGCTAAACCCCCTTCACTAGCAGTTTTTTTTTTTTTCATTAATTCTCTTGAAATTCTTGATCTCATATTCTGCCAGATGAATTTTGTTATTATTTTTTCTCGATCTGTTAAATAACTTCTTGGGAGTTTGATTGGTATGGCACTGAATAAGTAGATTAATTTAGGCAGTCTTTGCTCGGCCTACCCATGAGCACTCAATGGTTTTCCAATTCATTAGATCTGACTTTCTTTGTGTGGAAAATGTTTTGCAATTGTTTTCATATAGTTCCTGACTTGAAACCTTCACAGGTAGACTCCCAAATAGGTTATGTTGCAGCTGTCCTGGTTGATAGCTCAAATATTAGCACCCTTTGTTTTCAGAAGCTAGATGAATGAGGCAGGAGACTCATAGAGTGGGAAAAGAGCTCCAGTTTATTATGCAGCCACAGCATGGTTGACAGGCATTTTTGCGAGCGTGATCAGTGTGTGAACAACAGGCAATCCCCAGTCATCATTGAGACAAGAGCTCATGGGTTTTGCGTGTGCAAAGTATCTGCCAATGGAAAGAGAGCCAACCCAGCCACTTCAGAAACTTGCTCACAGGGTGAGCAACTGCACTGTTACCCTCAGACAATCCCCTTTCCGAGGAGCACATCACTGCTCTTGCTCAACAAGAGTGTTTCTGCAACGTGGCAGGAAACTTATGGTACATCAAAGGTCAAAGTGGCCTCTATACTCCCTTTCTGCAGAGTCCCCTACCTAACAATTCCCTCTTTTCTCTTTTAGATAAGAAAGCCTTTCTTGAGCTACAACCACTAAAAAGACAGGGGAGAGAGATCTAGAAAAGCATCCTAATATTTCAGGATAACACAGTAATAACAACACCACAACCCACAGGACAAGCAAAGATTCTAATTCCAAGCACTGGGAAGAAGTCTTAACAAACCGATGTGTGTTTTTTTCAGCAGTTTTATCCGAATTTAAATCTTCATGAGAAGCCTTCTCTGTGTCAGATTTTAGGCATAAACTTTTTGTCATCTTCCATTGTGTTACTGAGAATAAGCCATTCAATTGCTCTTGGTACTGTGCCACTTGTAACCTTGTCCTGTATGATTATACACCAAAGGGGTCACACAATCTTTTGTATATCTGTAGTCACATTGTCATTCAGCCTGGAGTTTTAGTAATTCTACTTCTGCTCCTGTTTCTAGTAACACTTCCCTGAAGTCTTTCATCATCGGACACAATTGTTCCCCCATCTTAGCCTTACGGGAAAACTCCACCGAGACATTCCTGGCTAGTTCCTCTCTCTATCTAGCTTGTATTTTCCTGTTTTGTACATTAGATATGGACATTGCAAGAGAGACGGGTGAAGCTACAAGTGAAACAAATGGAGTGATGCCTCATACGACACAGCTGACACATCTCTTTTTTCTCATGGACTCAGGTCTGTTTTCTTGTTTTCTATTATGGTTTTGAACATATGGCCAGTTTTAGTATGACAGCATTTCTCACTTTTGACAAGAAGCATTGCGACATGAGCCTGAATGACAACAAATAGTCTGATTCTCAATTTCATTCTCTAAGCCATCGCTGGCTGTACAATTCCAACAAGTAACGTAAAAATCAAATTTTTTTGGTAACAGTTACACAATCTTCCTCAAGAATGCATATTTCCCTCCCAGATGGGCGTCATGCCATTTGGCTGAGAACTAGGGCCCACAAGGTTTCTCTATGTGACAACCTGCCGGCCCAATTCTTGAGTGACAAGAGTGTGTTCCAGGGAGGCTTGTGCTTCCATCAACCTTCTCAGGCACTGCCTTTGTAAGGTCCCCAAACAGGTGCTGGGAGACTGTCATAAGTCTTTAGCTTTAGCCTCATTCCACAATTGCAATGTCCAATCTGCAATCATAAAACAGGAACGAGTATGAGCACAGCATGAAGATCTGAGGGGCCAAGCTGAGGACCCCTTTACATAGACACACTGCTGCCTCCCTCCCACAAGGATGAGGGGGTCTCTATCACATCCCCTACATGCCCAGCATGTGTGTCACATGATACCCTGTACCCCAGAATGGCATTTGTAGAGTCACCCTCTTCACTTGTGCACAATAGGTACTATTCCTTTGTGACCAGCACAAAAGAAGCCCATTTGCAAGTCCAGCAGAGTTGTACTTTACTTTTGCCATGGTTCCACTGTATTTCTCAAGATGAGGTTCATCCCCGATTATTGGGGATACATTACCTGTTAGCACTACATCCTGTATGCGTTCCCTCCATGAGACAATCCCAGGCCATGGTGGGTCCACGATAGCTCACCTTTGTTGTTCTGCTATTTGCCCCCGCTGTATATAACTCAAACCCATAAGTATAGGCTTCATCTTGTTAGCTGTCTTGGGGCCCCATCTTCTCCTTTTTGATAGTCGCCTCATCTTACTTTTTTCCTCTTCTAGTTTATGGCCAACTTTGAGATGTGTGGTAGGAATCCACTGCTGTAGGTTTTCTCCTGTGGAGGTACAAGCATATCCTGGCCCCCAAATTTTAGAACCCTATAGAGTCCCTCCATCCTTCAGGACCCTTTTTCATTACCATGGTCTCATTCATAGGGGTCTTCTTAAGGAAGATGTAGTGTTATCTTTTGATGATTCTCTGTCTCTTTTTACCAGAGTATATTTCAGGGCCAGGCTGAAGTCATTGCAATCAAATTTTAAATAATTTATTCCATGCACTGCTTTATTTCTGTTTTTCTGAGTAACCCCATGTTTTGTGATTTTAGGGAAAGGTTCAGATTCGCTCCTACAAAATGATGCTCTCCGACTCAATTAAAGTGAAAGTAAAATTTAATTACACAATACATGGAATAGGTTGCTTGCAATAACAACTAATACAGAAATAACACATAACAGACAAAGAATGATGAGGATTATGATTAGGATAGAGGAAAGAGATAGAGAATACATCACCAATTCGAGGGAACACTAGAGTGGCTGGGGGCCCCATTCTGCAGCCTTCAACTAGATCAGGGAAAGTGGGTCCCAGGCAGATGAATATCTCCATGGGTGAGGCTCCGAACAGAAGATGCTTTACTCGCCTTTTATAGGAATCGGGACAAAGAAAGCTTTGAGCCAAATAAAGACATCATATAAGACAGGAAAGTACCAACAAGGGCTCCAGATGGTTATAGTCAAGTGTTGCATCGACAAGGGGCCAGTTCTTATCGACAGCAACTGTTCCAAGGAGTGGCGAGTTCCTGGAATCATGTAGTTGGAGCTAAAACACATGTAGTACGTTCCCAGCTTATAGGTCAAGTTCCCACAGGAGAAGGAGCAAAAACATATGCTCTTATGGGTTAGGGAATGGTCAAGTCCACACAAGGGGAGTCATGTCCTACCTCAGGTTCACATGGTTCACATGGGGATTAGGTTCATATGGAAATTGGGTTCACATGGTTCCGATGGAGATTAGGTTCACATGGGGGAAAGTCACGTTCTTACAATGATTTGAAATGAACTTACTAATAATATGGAGATTTCCCATTCACTCTATCTCCTTGTCCCTCTTTCTGATTTTTGATGAATCTCTTCAGGGTCTGATCAGTCCTTTCTACAGTGGCCTGTCCTGTGGGATTGTAAGGGATTCCAAAAATATGACGTATGGAGAATTCCTGTAAGAACTCTTTTAATATTTTTGAGGTGCATGAGGGCCCATTATTAGCCTTGATGATCTGTGGGATAGATAGAGGCAAAACAATGAAATGAGTGATTGATCACATGAAGCAGCTTCCCTTTGTTGAGTGGCTGCAACTACAAAGCCCGGACGTGTGTCAGCTGTAACATGAATGCGTGTTTTCCTCATATGCGTAACATTTATCTATCATATATCATTTTCCCTGTCACTTCTGGGATTATTCCCCATCCCCCCAGGTCTTTAAGAATAGGGTACACAAGCTACAGATCGTTTTTACTCTGCTTGATGCTTCTTGCCGGGATACAATCTCTGGAGAAACCTGGCAGGCAGATGCAAATGCTCATGGGCTTTTGATGCTTGTTCTAAAGGACAAAGGAGGATACTTTGTGTAAGCAGACCTGTCACCATTTTATTCCTTTTGAATGTAGGCCTCAGCCCATCCATATGAGGACAGATATGCAGAATGTAAAAAGGATGGGCTCTCATTAAAGTCACCTCTTGTCCCTCCTGAAACAATGAGAAGCTAGGTCCTGTTTGAGCTTTTATATATGCTGTCTCTATTCTCTGGACCACCCCAATTGCCTAGTGGCTGTCTGAAATGATATGGGTAGATTTGTCTGTTCTCAATGCTTTTATAATGGCAGACAGCTCATTTTTTTGTGTGTTATCTGCTTTATGGTATCAATGACCGTAGGTGTCCATATCCTGCTGGAATATAATCGAGAATCGCCCTCTAGCATTTTACACAAAGGAAAAATCAGAGTGTTGGGTATACAGGATTGCCTTGGTTAAACTGTTAAATGAATGAACTGACACTGTCACGTGATTTGACTAGACAAACATTTTTTAAAGAATTAGAAAATCCAGTTAGAGTACTAATAGTAGAGATCTTAGAACAAACCCATAAGTACTGTGTGGAAAAAATATAAGATTATGTGCTCCATTGTCAATTGTGTTGTCTGTGTCTATGATAATAAATGAGACTGAAACCTGCATTAGCACAACTGGATACCGTGATTTTGGTCAAAAAATTAGGGCTGATATTGTTTGAAATTTATTTGCTTTTACTTGTTTTTTTTATCTGCTTCATAATAGCTTATGTTCATATGGCCCTTTGTTTTTACAAAGTATTTTGTATACATCAACTCATTTAATTTCATGTTCTTGCTCTCTTTTTGTAGATGATATGATATTTAGAGAGGAGAGAATTTCCCCAATATCAGTTTAGCTTATTCATTAACTCTAGAATTCTCCTTCCTAGTCTCCTTTTTGTCACATCACATAGCTTCGGATATTCAGTTGTCCCTCCACTAGAACAATGCCCTCTAGATGATTACAATGAAGATATTATATGTGAAATTATATACCTGAAAATCTTTTTTTTTAGTCATTTTTTTTTAAGTTGTGGTAAACTTAATTTAATTTTATTTTATAATAACTTTTTATTGACAGAACCCATGCCAGGGTAATTTTTTTACAACATTATCCCTTGCACTTGCTTTTGTTCCGATTTTTTCCCCTCCCTCCCTTCACCCCCTCCCCTAGATGGCAAGCAGTCCTATATATGTTAAATATGTTGCAGTATATCCTAGATACAATATATGTTTGCAGAACTGAACAGTTCTCTTGTTGCACAGGGAGAATTGGATTCAGAAGGATGTACTTGAAAATCTTAACAATCCCTGAGTCTCAATTGTACTTTTTATATAAGAGCAAGCTGGGGTTCATTCATTCAAATGAAAGAAATGCTTTAGAGTCACTTTTAATCACCACTCAGGCTGATTAGCAGTGTCCCAGGCCCTGGCGATTATATTTCCTCAGGGTTCTGGAATTAGCCCTTAAGTGTTGGGAAATGCTATTTTGTACTCTCTCTCTGTTTGTCTCTGAGATTTAAAGCTTATTCAATAGTGATTATAAATATCTTGGTTTAATGAACAGAGAGCTAGCCCAGCACTCCTGGGCTAAAGTCTGGAGCTCAGGCAGGCATTGAAGTTGCTTTCTAATGAGATTACCATCGGAACACCTGTCTTTCTATGGATAAATAGACTTTTAGTGGGTGATGCTATAACTTTCTCTGTATTGTCTTGATCACAGTTTTCTTTGTATCTACCTATTTTCACACTTAGCTCCATGCTTTGGTCTTCTCTTCAGGCCTAGGAAGAAGAGATTCTTCCACTTAGATAGATTTATTTAAAATAACTTTTTATTGACAGAACCCATGCCAGGGTAATTTTTTATAACATTATCCCTTGCACTCATTTCTGTTCCAATTTTTCCCCTTCCTCCCTCCATCCCCTCCCCCAGATGGCAAGCAGTCCTATACATGTTAAATAAGTTACAGTATATCCTAGATATACTATATGTGTGCAGAACCAAACAGTTCTCTTGTTGCACAGGGAGAATTGGATTCAGAAGGAATAGATAACCCGGGAAGAAAAACAAAAATGCAAGCAATTTACATTCATTTCCCAGGGTTCTTTCTTTGGGTGTAGCTGCTTCTGTCCATCCTTGATTAATTGAAACTGAGTTAGATCTTTGTCAAAGAATACATCCTCATACAGTTGAAGCTAATTAAAAAAACAAACAACTAAAATCTTGTAACGATCAAACAGTGGTAGAATAAATGCAAGCAGTGTCACGTTTTATAGCTTTGCTCTAAATGATCATTGCAGATGGCAGGTGCCACCATGAAGTGAAAAGATGCTTGCTACTCTGAAGGAAAACTATGGCAACTCTGGACAGCTTACCAAAAAAACAGAGATGTCACCTTGCCAACAAAAGTCCAGAGTCAAAGCTTTGGGACTTCCAGGGCTCTGTGAGACTTGCAGAACAAGGAAAGCTGGTGGACCACAAAATCAGCACTTTAGTTGTGGTCCTGGAGCAAGTCCTTTGGACAGCAAAAAGATGAAATAAGTCAGTAATTAAAGAAATTAATTCAGATCATTCTCTGGAAAATCAGTAATTGGAGCTGAAATACTTGAGCGACATAAAAGGAGAAGTTGAAGGCTGAGGATGCGATGGTAGTGTCAGGGCAACCAAGAACATGACCTTGCACAGACTTTGACAGCTGGAAGAGCCTGGCATGCTATGGCCCATGGGGTCAGAAAGAATTGGACAATGCTCTATAAGCTTTCAGCTTCCTTTAAAGTGAGACTGAAGGAAGTTGGCGCGGGAGGAGGGAGGTGGGCAAAGTGCATAGAGCTTGCAGTCAGGAAGATTCAGCTTCATGAGTTCAAATCCAGTCTCACGTAATTACTAGGTATAGGAACCTGTTCAAGTCACTTCACCCTGTTTGCCTCAGTTTCCTCATTTGTAAAGTGAGCCAGAGAAGGAAATAACAAACCACTCCAGGATCTTTGCCAAGAATCCCCTTCTTATCCCCACAAACACAGAGTCCTGGACAACAGATCAAGTGAGACTATAGTGCTGGCTTCAAGACAATCATGCTTAATTGATGACGCACAGATTGTATTAGTGGAAGCTTTCCTTAGGAGTGATTGCCTGGGTGGTCTAAAGACCATCAAGCTAACCCTAACCCTAAATGCGTGCTGCTTGTCACAAGTAAAGTCAGGTCAACTGAGGCACAAACTTCTGAGCATTAACAGTCTGTTACTTAAGCAAGACTTTATTAATAAAGAGGGCCAGTGACTTTGAACTCAAATATGTGGAATGTGGAAGGCAGCCTGCCCCCTCCCATTTTAAAGGCTAGACCCAAGAACAAAAGGTGGTGGGTGGGGAAACAGTACAGATGCTTAAGAGACTGAGAGTATCAAGGGGCAGGGCAATGCAGGTGGTTCCAAGTCTGACATGTGACTGGGTAATGACCCTTCTTTTCCTCTTGAATATGTTGATGCTTTCTACCTGGGTCATGCAAAAACAATTTATGAGAAAGAACAAATCTTTACTTGTACAGAACTTCCTATGGACGATATACTTCCAGGAATGGCATCATCCTTGTTGGCAGGAATTGCAGATGTCCTAGAAATGAATCTGGGTAGTTAAACGTGGAGAAGATAAATCATTCCTTGATTCATGTCAAGGGATTTATATCTGGTGCTTTCCTTTTGGATTAAAGTATTTAATGAGAACAGTGCACTTTTTGAGTTAGGATCAGAGTTTTTCTCCAATGGAAAGTGACTGAGAGTAAACCTGAACTTTTGCATTTAACTGAGAGGAACATTGACCTTCTTCTAGGATACCAGGGTAGTTTTTCTCTATGACTTTTTCAAGGATGATGTCCAAGCAGTTTTTTGGATCATGGCTTTCTGTTACTCCACTAATTCGCAAATTATCTTGCTTGGATCCCTTTTCCATGTTCCTTGTTTTTCCAAGGAGGGGTGTGTGTGTGTGTGTGTGTGTGTGTGTGTGTGTGTTGATTCTTGCTGTCTCATTGAGTTATAAGCTTCCACTAGTCTAATTCAAATTTTTAATGAATTATTTTTTCAGGTAGGTTTTTAACCTCCTTTTTCATTTGGCCAACTCTATTTATAAAGCTCTTTTCTTCAGTGATTTTTTTTCTATTTTAAATACCTTTTTATTTTCAAAATGCATGCAAAGATAGTTGTCAACATCCACCCTTGTAAAATCTTTTGTTACAAATTTTTCTCCCTCATTTGTCCCACTCTCCTCCCCTAAACGGCAAATAATCCAGTATAAGTTAAAGTGTGCAATTCTTATATCCACATTAACACATTATCATACTGCTCAAGAAAGATCACATCAAAAATGAAAAAAAAAAAAAAAAAAACGGAGAAAGAATAAAAGCAAGTAAAGAACAACAAAAGATGTTAGTGCTATGTTGTGCTGTAAATTAGGTCCCCAGAGGCCTTTCTCTGGGTGTAGCTGCCTCTCTCCTTCACAAGTCTATTGAAACAGGCCTGAATCACCTCATTGTTGAAAAAAAGTCATGTCCATCACAGCTGATTGTCCCATAATCTTGTTTTTGCCCTCTGTACCTTTCTCTTGGTTCTACTCTTCACTTAGCATCGGTTCACGTAAGTTTCTCCAGACCTCTCTGACAGTAGCCTTCTGACCATTTCTCATAGAACAATATTCCATTACTTCCCTATTCTACAACTTATTACCCATGGAGAGGTTTTGTAAATAAAAAGCTTTAATCAAATAAAAAAAATCAAAAAGGTAATCATAATATTTCCTTATTTTCTCCTTCTGATCAAAAAGTTGGAATGACCCTGAAGATTGATGAGGAACTTTGATTTGAGACAGGATTTGGATTTTATGTAAAATAAGTGAGTTATAAAGTGAATGCCAAGGAAGATGGCAAGCCAAATAAAGAAGAGAAACATCAAACCAGGGAGGGCAGAATGGAGAATACGGCCAATGTTTTCAGGCAATTGGAAAGAAGGTAAGGGGGAGACATTCTTCAGAAAATTCTGACAAAGAAACACCGTGTCTCTCCAGTGATGATACATCATCTCCCTCTCTCACCTGTTAGGGTGTCCAGCACCCTCTGGTTTTGCAATACCATGAGATCGAGTGAATAAACCTGCATTTGGTGGTTTGTGACAAACTTCCCTGGCTGTTTCAGGCCCGTGGCTAGTTCTATCAAGATGCTTCTGACAGAGGGGTACAGTGAGGTAAAGGTGGCTATGGTCTGGGTCAGGGATCCAAGGGAAGCTAACAGGGTTGCAATAGTCAGAAAAGTTAGCCTCTATTGCTCATGGAGGAACAGTTTTCAACAGAGAGGAACTTCAGTTGAGTGATTTCCTGGGACAACTTGGGCATGGTGTAGACAAAATGAAAGAGATCCTCTCAAAAGGGAGGAAGGCAGTGATATAGGGTAAAACGACATAAGAAGGACAGTCCTGGTCAAGGAGGCAATTCTACAGCCAAGATATGGAAAATAGAGGGTGAATCCCAGACAGAGGAAGTGCACCTCATAGTTTGTAGCACCTCCAGGTATGGGTGTTTCTCTCTGGCACTGCTATGGAACAAGAAAGAATTTGGGGGATTTCTACATCAACCCAGAAATCGAATAGATGCCTTTGCAATTGCCTTTATTGTACAGGGAGGTTAGAGGTCGGATGATTGATTTTTTTGGGAGAGGAACTGACTGAGACATTTAGGAAAATAAACCATATAGAATTGAAATAAAAGTGAAATTATGTTCATAAGATTTGGTGATCCAAGGTAAGGGCACATATTGCTGGTTATGCTCTGGATACAGAGTGAAACTTGAATTTCTTGAGAGACACCCGAGTATCATGGACCCTCCAAGAAAGGGTCTGCAATGGTAGGGACTATAAAACCTGCTACTAAGACAATTAGTTCTGGTTTAATGTGCGCCTTTTTCATATGGATAATTTTTCTTCTAAAGATTAATTTGGGAGTGTGAGGAGAAGGTGGATAGAAATAATGACATGGGGCACTGGCTGCTTCTTTTACATAAGTTACTGCTCTATGAAACAGACCAGGACAGCTGACTTTCCAATGTGGAGAGGTTCAGGAGTTTGTGAACAGGACCGCCTACCTGAATTGCAGAACCTCCTGGTGACCTGACCTGGTAAATACAATGGTGTCCTGTAGATTCTGCCATCTGGCAGGTGGTATTGCCCATTTAGGACATGCCAAGTGGAACCACAAATATACAACCTTGAGTCTGGCTAAAGTGGGAGTGGTGAGCAGGACTCCAAAGGGATCTTTCTACCATGGCTCCAAGGAAGGCTTTCAGAGATTCTATCAGATGCAATCACAGGCCTGCATTAGGAGCTGAGCCTCAGTTGAGATTCCTAAAGAATGGGACTGAGAGACCAGTTGGTAAGTCTCTGATGATGTCTGTAGACATTACAACAATAGAGTTCCCTGTGGGTGGGTCCCTGAAGGAAGGAGCATTAAGTTGCTATGCTTTCACCCATGAATACAGTGGTATAAGGGGTCCTGATATTATCTCATAATAGCTTCTTCCTACGGAGCTCTTCCATCAATTTAATAAGGGGAGAGGAGGATTAAGTATTCCATTAACTTTTTTTCCCCATCCTTGATGACTGGGGGGTAAAAGGCATAATGTTGGTGCTGAGTGATTGACCAGGGTGAAACCACCTTAGGTAATGAAGCTCTTGTAAAATGGGTATAGCTATTATTAAGTATTTCTTTAAGAACCCTACATAATGGAATGGTTTTTTTTCTTTTTTTCCCTAGTAATTTTGTTTCTTCTTAATACACATTGCTTTTTGCATGTTCTGGGGAGAGAAAAATCGAAGAGATTAAAAAAAAAAAAGAAAAAAGTAGAGAACATGGCACATGTTTATTTACATTGTCTCTGTAGTTCTTTTTGTGGATGCAGATGGCATTTTCTGTGCAAAGTCTATTGGGATTGCTTTGCATCCCTGAACCTCTGATAAGGACCAAGGCTTTCACAGTTCATCTTCATGCATTTGAAATGTTACTGTGTACAATGTACTTCTGGTTCTGTTTGTTTGGATCAGTATCAGGTCATGTAACTCCAGGACTTTCCAAAACCAGCCCGTTCCTCATTTTTACAGAACAATTAATATTCTATGGTCTTCAAGTACCACAAGTTGTTCAGCCATTCCCCAGTAGACAGACATATATTTATTTTTCAGTTCTTTGTGACTGCATAAAGGGTTGGCATATTGTGGCCCATGTGGGTCTGAAATGCTTTTTATCTAAGATGATTTTTGCTAGCCCACAGGCTGTGGCAGTATGAGGGGGAACTCTGCCATTCAGCATGAAAGTGTACAGACTATCCCCAAAGCATATTTGGAACCATGGGCAGCTGGCAATGGAATGAAGTCCATCTGCCACGTTTGAAAGGAACATCTGGGAAAGGAAACTGACTCCCAGGCTGGTGTCAGAGGCTTGGATACATTGTGCTTTGGGGCAGCTGGGACTCATCTCATAGGTGGTGACAGCAGTCCTAGGAAACTTCTCTCATCAGTGTTTTTGGGCTATTCCCACCAACTTGTTAGGTGCACAAAGAGTGCAAATGCTATGTTGTGATCCACATCCCGTTCCCACAGTCCTCTATCAGTGTAGATAGTTCTCTTCATCACAAGATCATTGGAAGTGGCCTGAATCATGTCATTCTTGAAAAGAGCCACATCCACCAGAACTGATCACTGTATAGTGTTGCTGTTGCCATGTATGATGATCTCCTGGTTCTGCTCACTTCACTTTGCGTCAGTTCATGTAGTTTCACCAGGAGTCTTTGGAATCATCCTGCTGATCATTCCTTATAGAACAATAATATTCCACAACATTAATGTGCTATTACTTACTCAGCATTTCCCAGCTAATGGGCATCCATTCAGTTTCCAATTTCTTGCCACTACAAATAGGGCTGCAGAAACATTTCCGCACATGTGGGCCCTTTTTCCTCCTTTAGGATCTCTTTGGCAAATAAGCCCAGTAGAAATATTGCTAGTTCAAAGGCTATGCACCTGTTGATAGCCCTTTGGGTATAGTTACATATTGCTCAGCAGAATGGTTGGATCCATTCACAATTCCACCAATAATACATTAGCGTCCCAGGTTTCCACATTTGGTTACATTGAGAAGGTTTCTGTCCAGTTTGGGTTCTTTGATTACTAGTAAGAAATCCTCTATTTGCAAAAGTTTTCCAACACTGATTACAGTCATAAAGTTTCTCTTAAGTGTGGGTACGCTCGTGGTCAGTAAGACTAGATTTATGTCTAAAAGCCTTTCCACAGTGGTTACATTCATAAGGTTTCTCTCCAGTGTGGATTCTCTGATGTACAGTGAGAGCATTCTTGTCTCTAAAAGCCTTTCCACAGTGGTTACATTCATAAGGTTTCTTTCCAGTGTGGATTCTCTGATGTACAGTAAGAACATTCTTGTCTCTAAAAGACTTTCCACACTGGTTACATTCATAAGGCTCCTCTCCAGTGTGGATTCTCTGATGTGTAGTAAGACTTCCCTTGTTTCTAAAAGCTTTTCCACAGTGGTTACATTCATAAGGTTTCTCTCCAGTGTGGATTCTCTGATGTACAGTAAGAGTATTCTTGTCTCCAAAGGCCTTTCCACAGTGGTTACATTCATAAGGTTTCTCTCCAGTGTGGATTCTCTGATGTATATTAAGAGCTCCCTTTTGTATAAAAGCCTTTCCACACTGGTTACATTCATAAGGTTTCTCTCCAGTGTGCATCATCTCATGTCCAATAAGACCTTTCTTGCTTCTAAAAGCCTTTCCACAGTGGTTACATTCATAAGGCTTCTCTCCAGTGTGGGTTCTCTGATGTAAAATAAGAGCTCCTTTTTTTATAAAACTTTTTCCACACTGGTTACATGCATAAGGTTTCTCTCCAGTGTGGATTCTCTGATGTACAGTAAGAGCTCCCTTTTGTCTAAAAGCCTTTCCACAGTGGTTACATTCATAAGGCTTCTCTCCAGTGTGGGTTCTCTGATGTAAAATAAGAGCTCCTTTTTTTATAAAACTTTTCCCACACTGGTTACATTCATAAGGTTCTCTCCAGTATGCATCATCTCATGTCCAATGAGACCTTTCTTGCTTCTAAAAGCCTTTCCACAGTGGTTACATTCATAAGGCTTCTCTCCAGTGTGGGTTCTCTGATGTAAAATAAGAGCTCCTTTTTTTATAAAACTTTTTCCACACTGGTTACATGCATAAGGTTTCTCTCCAGTGTGGATTCTCTGATGTATAGTAAGAGCTACCTTGTGTCGAAAAGCCTTTCCACATTGGTTACATTGAGAAGGTTTCTGTCCAGTTTGGGTTCTTTGATTACTAGTAAGAAATCCTCTATTTGCAAAAGTTTTCCAACACTGATTACAGTCATAAAGTTTCTCTTAAGTGTGGGTACGCTCGTGGTCAGTAAGACTAGATTTATGTCTAAAAGCCTTTCCACAGTGGTTACATTCATAAGGTTTCTCTCCAGTGTGGATTCTCTGATGTACAGTGAGAGCATTCTTGTCTCTAAAAGCCTTTCCACAGTGGTTACATTCATAAGGTTTCTTTCCAGTGTGGATTCTCTGATGTACAGTAAGAACATTCTTGTCTCTAAAAGACTTTCCACACTGGTTACATTCATAAGGCTCCTCTCCAGTGTGGATTCTCTGATGTGTAGTAAGACTTCCCTTGTTTCTAAAAGCTTTTCCACAGTGGTTACATTCATAAGGTTTCTCTCCAGTGTGGATTCTCTGATGTACAGTAAGAGTATTCTTGTCTCCAAAGGCCTTTCCACAGTGGTTACATTCATAAGGTTTCTCTCCAGTGTGGATTCTCTGATGTATATTAAGAGCTCCCTTTTGTATAAAAGCCTTTCCACACTGGTTACATTCATAAGGTTTCTCTCCAGTGTGCATCATCTCATGTCCAATAAGACCTTTCTTGCTTCTAAAAGCCTTTCCACAGTGGTTACATTCATAAGGCTTCTCTCCAGTGTGGGTTCTCTGATGTAAAATAAGAGCTCCATTTTTTATAAAACTTTTTCCACACTGGTTACATTCATAAGGTTTCTCTCCAGTGTGGATTCTCTGATGTACAGTAAGAGCTCCCTTTTGTCTAAAAGCCTTTCCACAGTGGTTACATTCATAAGGCTTCTCTCCAGTGTGGGTTCTCTGATGTAAAGTAAGAGCTCCTTTTTTAATAAAACTTTTCCCACACTGGTTACATTCATAAGGCTTCTCTCCAGTATGCATCATCTCATGTCCAATGAGACCTTTCTTGCTTCTAAAAGCCTTTCCACAGTGGTTACATTCATAAGGCTTCTCTCCAGTGTGGGTTCTCTGATGTAAAATAAGAGCTTCTTTTTTTATAAAATTTTTTCCACACTGGTTACATGCATAAGGTTTCTCTCCAATGTGGATTCTCTGATGTACAGTAAGAGCTACCTTGTGTCGAAAAGCCTTTCCACATTGGTTACATTGATAAGGCTTCTCTCCAGTGTGGATTCTCTGATGTACAGTAAGAGCTACCTTGTGTCGAAAAGCCTTTCCACATTGGTTACATTCATAAGGCTTCTCTCCAGTGTGGATTCTCTGATGACCAATGAGACCTTCCTTGCTTCTAAAAGCCTTTCCACATTGGTTACATTCATAAGGCTTCTCTCCAGTGTGGATTTTCTGATGTACGATAAGTTTTCCCTTCCATCTAAAAGCTTTTCCACATTGGTTACAGTCATAAGGTTTCTCTCCTGTGTGGATTCTCGCTTGTACAATAAGCTTTTCCTTTTTTATAAAACCTTTTCCACATTTGGTACATTCACAATGTCTCTCTCTAAGCTGGATTCTCTCATGTGTTGCACAGCTTTTTGTCCAAGTAAAGTCACAGGATCCATTACCCATGAACCACTGCTTGGGAGTTTCTACCACAGAATGGCTTAGCACTGCAGAAGTTTCTTTCATCTCATTCTGATCTCTCCTTCCAAAACAAAAGAAAAAGAGGAACCAATAAAGCAGACATAGTCATGATGCACACACACACACACACACACACACTCACACACATTTATATTCCTTTCCTTCCACCAGCAGAAGAGAAACTCAGTCATTTTCTCTTTTCCTAGGCAAAGAGAAAAATATAAAATGGGCAAAACCAATCATTTTAAGTTTCATTAGTTCACATCCCAAACATGATCTAATTTCTAAGAAGTTTCATGCACAATAACAATGGAGACTCACAATAACCTGTGACAACCCAGAGAGTACCTTCATTCTCCTTAGGTGCACAACTCAGGTGGCTACCAGCTCAGAAAGGCTGAGTGAATTGGCCCAAATCCCAGCAGCTGAGACTAGAATTTACACCCTGTGAATGGGCATGCTCTGCCTACAGTATGTGACAATTATCTCAACTCTCAATTTTCCCCTTTCCCTTTCATTATCTGCTCTCTGCCTCTTTTTCATAGACATGACATCTAGTGAACATATAGGAAATACTCAAATTGTTTCATGATCTGTCCTGCTTGTAAGTATAACAAATTTCCATGCTGATCACTTTCAATTCATTTTTTTTTCTATTACTTTATCTGGTATCATATTCAGTAGGCTAACATAGTTTTTTTTTTTTTTTTTAATTTACCTGAGGTAGAAGTGATTTAATTCTGATTCGTTATTTTTTTTGAGATAGCTATCACTTAATTCTTTTTTTTTTAATCATCATATGCCCCCTGCATATCCCAAGATAACATTTTTAAATGTATGAAATTAACTACATCTGAAAATGTTTCAAACACAAAAATTGAGTTCATCATCCTGAGATGTGGAAGAGGGTAGTGCAGGCTGCAGTATTGCAATCTTTCCCTTTTAAAAATTCACCAAGTCCGTGAATGAGACAAAGATCCAAGGGATCTAACCCAAAAAATGTCTTAGTGGCACCTAAAGTGGTGAATAATTGTCTTATTTGGTTATAAAGGTAGCTGTGCTCTGGGACCACAGAGATGTGCACAGTTCTACCTTTACAAGACTCTCTGCAATGATTTCAGCCTATCAAGATCAATAGTACACGGCTGTGGAGGATTGTGCCCTGAGTCCATGAAACGCAGCTGGGGGCAGGGGGCAGGGGGAGGCGGGACACCTCCACTTCTTAGAACCCCGAATTCCTTTGGGACTCAGCTCAAAATCCCCCCTCCTGTGCCGCCATCCCCATAGCCTAGTGCCTTCGCTCCCCTAGGACACTCTGTATCCACTCTGTGTGAATCTTGCATATATTGTTTCATATGGACTTTGTGTGGATGTGCTGTCGTGGATTGCATGTATACCTAGTTATTGTATGTTTTCTTCCCCAGTAAAATGTGAGTTCTCGAGGATGGGGCTTACCTTCCTCTCTCTAAGTATCCCTGACACTCGGCACAATGCCTGGCTGCTTCTAAGTGCAACAGATTCTTCTGGTTTCTCAACTTGACATCAGATTATTCCTAGCATTGAAGGAAGGTTGGACATTCATGTACAAATGGCCACAGGCCTGCACAGTCCCTCAGGGGCTGTTTCTTCCCGGACTAGAGTGCTCTCCCTCCTGGGTTATCTAGCAACCCCATCTCATCCAAGCTCTAATAGCCTGAACAAGATGTGCTAAAAACAAGATATGTAATTGACCACTCTATCATTTAGGGCAACATTTGTCATGAGCCAACATAAATATATATCTTTTTTAATTTTAATTTTTAATAGCTTTTTATTTACAAGTTATATGCATGGGTAATTTTACAGCATTGACAATTGCCAAACCTTTTGTTCCAATTTTTCTCCTCCTTCCCCCCACCTCCTCCCCTAGATGATAGGATGACCAATACATGTTAAATATGTTAAAGTATAAATTAAATACAAAGTAAGTACACATGTCCAAACCATTATTTTGCTGTACAAAAAGAATCAGACTCTGAAATATTGTATAATTAGCCTGTAAAGGAAATAAAATATAGGGATTGGGAATTCAATGTAATGATTCTTAGTCATCTCCCAGAGTTCTTTCGCTGGGTGTAGCTGGTTCAGTTCATTACTGCTCCATTGGAACTGATAGAAATCTTTTTTTAAACAGTAATTGGCAATGCCTTTTGACTGGCTAGACTTTTAAAAAAAATGAATTTCCCTGTCTCCACAGGAGTTGTCCAGATCTTTCTTTTCTACATCACACATGTTAGACCATGTTCATCATATGTTTCAAAACCAGAATACAGTTACAATGGATAGAATGTGGATAGGGCCTTAAATCAGGAAGCCCAGGATTTTATTCCCACCTCAGAACCTTGCAAGTCAAGTTATAGGATTTCTGTTAGATTCAGTTTCTTTACCTGTAAGATGGGCATAATAATAGCACTTAAATCCTATGGTTCTCATAAGGATGAAATAAGACAGTGCAGAGCATGGCATGTAGGATTGTATAAATGCTACCTGTTTTATTTCACTTTGGCTCTTTCTTCCCCAGTTCTACACCCCTTTTAAACCATCATGATCCTCACCAATTAATGATGCACTGGGGCACTAAATTATTCAATTTATCTGGTGCACAGTGGGTCACTCCAGGATTGCTGGTGTATTGTCTGCCCCGCCACTCTGTGGTGGGGGACCTCCATGAGGGCAGGGGATGTCCCTCATATCTCTATTTGTGTTCCTGGTGTTTAGCCCAGGACTGCCAAGTAACAGGCCCTTAATTGTTTACTGACAAGAAAAAAGTTCTAAGAAATGGCTTATGTCCCAAACCTATTCCCTCTGGGAACTTTCAGGAATTCCATTGCCCCAAATCCCAAAGAAGGATTTCTTACACAATGACAGATGAGCAGTGGAAGGGCCTACGGGGCCTTGCAGTGGGCCCCACTCATTTTGTGGAGCAGACAGCCAGATTCACTGACTAGCCCCGGACACGGCTGCCAAGAAATATTCAGTAAAGAATTCTAAATCTGACCTTTCTCCCCAAACTGAGCATGTACTTCAGGATAACTGCCAGAAGCCTCTTTTAACCACAGCTCTCATGTCCCTGCTTTCACCTCACTCACCTGGAGAGCAGCTCCTCAGATCTTCTTGGTCCAGCATCCAGGGGGTTTTCCTTTGCTCAAAATAAGAGATCACCTCTTCTCTGGGAACTGGAAACCCTGGGCATGGAAATCAGAAAGAGAAGAAGATGGAGAGAAGTTGATCACGTAGTTCTCTTTAGGGAAAAATGAGGCTCCAAAACTGCTCCAAGCTGAAATTGAGCCCTTCATGTTCAGACAAATCAGTCAATACTCAACCATTGGGGATTCTAAAGGAAGTCACCTAAGGCAGGATGTGCCCACTATTTGTATAGCTTCCTCTGAAAAAGGCAAAGGCCCTTCCTCCCACCTCCTGTGCTGTGAAGCTCCCTTCTGGCAGAAACTTCTGAACCTAAAGCTGGGTTACTAATTGTGTACCTCTGGACAAGTCAATTAAATTCTATTTGTTTTCCTGCTTCCTTAACTCTGAAATGGGGATAACAATATCACCTGACTTAAAATGTGAAGATGACATTAAAGTAACATAATATTTTGTTGTACTTTTAACTTATAAACAAGCATTTCAGTATCGTAGTTCAATAAAAAGATGATTGCACATGAAACTGTAAATCCACAACGCACAACTTGCTATTCCTTTCAAATACACAAGAAAATTATCAAGTAAATTTTTTCCTTCCATTTGTCTGCACTCAGCCTGGAGATGGCTGCAAATGCATAGAAATGTAAAATTACGCTATCCATATTTCTATTTATGAGTTTTTCTCTCTGGATACAACCAGCATCTTTCTTGATTTGTCCCCTGTCATGAATTTCAATCCTTAGAATCATCAAAATAACTTATTTGCTGGAAGTTGTTCTTAAGCAGTATTGTTACAGTTTGTAAAGAAAGCATATGGCACAGCCCCTGGCAAACACAGGTAGAAATAAATGCTTATTCCCTTCTACTCCTTTCCCACCCCTTGTACTGGAATATGAGGGCGATCCAAAGGCAGATCAAGGAGAAACTTCCCATATGAGGGACAAGCAGGTGCTTTGGCTACAAACTGATGCTTGCTAAAAAGAATAATATTTCAAATACTGGATCCATATGAAAAAGGAAGGAGATATAAGGAAAAGGAAAGGCTGAGCAGTTTTCAGAGATCAAAATTCATCTAAGATTAGTTCCATGTTTGAGATGCTTCCCCTGATTTAATCTTTGACCTGGGAATGGGTAAGAGAGAGTTCCAGGAACAACAAAGGACATTCCCAGGTCCTGTCACAAAACACAAGACCAGCCCTGTGCCTTCTCTTCCCCCATCCCAAAGCCTTCACATTGGGCAATGAAGATATTTCTTTTAATGGTACATTTGCAATTATCAGGAGAAGTGCCCTTACCCAAGGACAGCAGGTTCTGGGCATTCTCCACCATGACCTCCTTGAACAGCTCCTTCTGAGAGGGGTCCAAGAGCCCCCACTCCTCCTGGGTGAAGTCCACAGCCACATCCTTGAATGTCACAACCTCCTGCAGCATCAAAAGTCAGAAGATGTGGGGCTGAAAGATCCTTCAGAAGGAAAGAATTCAACCCCCTCCAATTTTCAGGAAGAAACTGAAACACAGAGAAGGGATATACCCAAAGGTCATAGGCTTTCTCAGAGTCAGAGTCAACTCTTGAACCCGTTATTAAGAGACCGATTGAATTTTGGTTCTTTTGAAATAAAGCTGAGAAGTGACTTATTATGGAACTCATAATGAAGGGCATCCTAGGGCCACAGGGCATATTCTGTTAATGAATTCTTCCACATTATTCCTTGCTAACCCTATTACTTTCTACACCCCATTTCCTATTTCCCACTCTCTGTGTCTATTTTAGCTCTTTCTTTTATCTATAACCTCTTTTTCCTAAAGAAACCACCTTTTACCGAAGAGAATCGCCATTGTGAATTTTACAGGTTTACATTGATCTAGGAACTGCTTCCCTGACCTTGTTATGTGTGTGTTATGTCAGTGTGTAAGGCTCATTTCACAGTTTATTTCCTTTATTCTAGTATTTCACTTCTAGACAGCAGGGTTTAGAAAAGAAGGCATCTGTGCAGCTGGTCTCCAAGCAGTGGCCAAAAGCTCCTACAGCACAGCCTCAGAATGGGGCTCTTGGAGCCTTTGACTGCACGAATTGTCAAGGAAAAAAAGACCCCATGAGCAGAAGAGCTATGTGACACAGAACAAGAATCTAGGCAAAAACAGCCAAGGAAGGTGGACAATGAGGAGAGGGAGAGAAAAGGGAAGAAAAATGGTTGAAATTAGAAAACTAATGAATAGGATGAGTTGAATGGCAAGAGAGGGAGGGGAATCTACAAGAGAACTAAGAGGAAAGGGGGGATGAAGAAATGCAGAATGACATCAATTAGAAGGGATGAACAAATGTCTAGAGAAACTTGAAATAAAAGACTTATGGCATATTCTAAAGGGGGCAACAGTGCCATGACACACTGTGACTCTTGATCCTTCTTTTTCTCCCAATTGTTCTCACAGTCTCTGCCAGTTCCTGGCACTCTGCACAGGGCAACTTAAGTTAAACCAGCAAAGAAACACTTGGTATAGTACTTTGGGGCCCAGGAATGACAGAAGTGAGGGCGAGAATCCCAGGAGCCTCTTTTAGACAGGAGAGATAGTTCCCTGTGCCAGGGCAGGTCTTAGAGGCCCCAGAGCATCAGGATGGCCCAGAGCTCTGTGTACTAGAACTGCGGAGCTTGGACCCAAAGCCTTTCTCAGTGCTTATTGGCAGGAGCCAAGGAATGGTCAAGGGGAGGGTTTCAAGGAAACCTGGGAAGACTTGGAGACCTGAGGTATGAGGACAAGAGCAGCCCAGAAGGATAGTTTCTGCTCTGATGACCAGGAGAAGGGCTGGGGAAGCTTCTAGGCTCAGCTCCCCACCTTAACAGGACAAACTCTGTTTGAAAGGTTTTCTAGGAGAGAACATGGCAGAGGAAACCAAGAGGAAGGGGGAGAAATCTTGGATGGGAAGGGGTACTGGGTAGGCCCAAAGAGAGCTCCCTCTGGAATGGAGATTCATGATGAAGTGGTGTAGCCTGTCAGTCCCTTGTAATGAGGAGGAACATAGAAACAAATGGTGAAGTGGGAGGGGTGTGTGTGTGTGTGTGTGTGTGTGTGTGTGTCTGTTGGGTCCCAAGATGCCAAGGATCTAAGGATGCAGTTGGGCAGGGCTGTGTTACTGGTTCCCCTGTTTTTGTACAGAAATGACCAGTACAACAGGCCCTGACAGCTCCACAGCCTGTCCTCCATGTCTAGGGAAATGGCTGTGACTGCTGATGTTGATCAGGTCTGGGGATGGACTGCACTCACCTGAGGAGGTCTGAGGCTCCCAGGGCCCATTCCCTCTGGCTCCAGGCTTCCTGTGCAAGTAACAAACACCCAGAGTGACTCCTTTTTCTCAAGTTCCTCCCTTTGGCACCAGGTCTTTGTTGAAGGGTCTTGCTGCTACCACACTTGAGGGGCTTACAAAAGTGACAACAGCCAAAGCTCTTACTAATAAAGGTCACAGCTAACCATGAGGGACTTGAATTTGAAAACCCAGAGAAAGCCAAGAGCCCACAGGTGAGTCCTTCCCTTCTTTCCCTCTGCATAGAAAAGCCCAGCTTCCCTTCATCCTGGTCCCAGGCTGACTGCCTTTGATTTCATGGCCTGGGAGAATGCTTTTTGGGGCCCTGACATTAAAACTGTTCTAATTTCACCCCAGTTTTGCTCTTTGCCTTTGACTCAATTCTTGGGCCAGTCCTAGGTGACCAGAAGAAGCTGGAGGGGGACAAGCATTCCAGAGGAGGAGAAGACTTTACTCTCCTTTTCTCTTTAGGAGGCAAGCCTACAGGGATTCCTGGTGGAGTGTGAGGTCCTCCAGGAGTTACAAAGGCCCTGGTCCTGCCCTTGCGGGACCTTGTAGGGACTGCACCCTACAGAACAATGCCAAGAGGGTCAGGATTGGAAAGGGAGGTTGTCTGAAGACTGCTCCCCTCCTTTTACTTCTTTTCTCCCTCTTCTCTCCATCGTACCTCACCCATCGTGGTACAAGGGTGTTTGGGATCCCAGATGAGAGACCTGTCAGCCTTCATGGCTCCTGAGTCAGAGCTCTCCTTCTTCCTCCCCCTCCCCAGTGGTTGCCTCCCCTCCACTCAAATAACACACACATTATTCTGTACAATAGACTGACTGCTTTGGGGAAGAGGGAGCAAAATTGGGGAGGTGGAGGATGGGGAGGGTTCAGGATTGGAACACCCAAGGTTAAGCCTGAGCTTGGGAGACAAAATTCAGTCTCGCATTGAACTCTGAAGGCTCAGAGAGAAGAGGGGCTAGGGAAGCAGAAGGTTTGGAGAAGAGGGCTTGGGTCTGGGATGAAAGACAGACCAAAGGAGGTCATGGAAGTCAGGTCCAGTGGGGTGAGAAGCGGTGGACAGCTGAGTTTAGGAAAGAAGGAAGACTGTGCACTGAGGTGTACCTAGGAGCTGGGGAGGAATGCTGGGACCTTCTGGTAGGCTTAGAGTAAGGCAGGACAGTAGAATCTCTAAGAAAGAGATGGGATGGGGAGATGGAATAGCTGCGTCCTGATCAGCAAGATGAAATTATGGACACATTCTGAAATCTGGGCAAGTTTGGGAAGTGAGTAGGAGTCTGGAAAAGGTTAAGGACTGGAGTGCTCATCCTACAGGCAGCCTTGGTAGAAAGGTGTGCTCCCGGTAGGCCTGGAGGTCATGTATCCCAAGGTCAAAAGAAGAGAGGCAAAGGCAAGGGCAGCCAGTGAAAGTCTGCATGCTGCATGCTGGCTCAGACCTACCTGGGAGATGCAAGCACGGGCTTGGGTGCAGGAATGCCGAGAGATCTCAGGGGCAAGGGAAGAAAGGAGGAAGCCCTGAGTTCGCAGAGGGAAAGGAAGAAAGATCTGAGCTAACGGGGGGAAATGGGGAGAGAGCTGAGCTCCCAGGGGAAGAGGGGGAGAGGGGAAGAGAGCTGAGCTCCCAAAGGGAAAAGAGGAAAGACCTGAGGAACTTGCAGGAAAAAACAGGGAGGGACCTGAGGAGCTCCGAAAACCGGGACAGACCAAAACTGCCAGGCAGAGCAGTTTCCACAGCAAGGAAAGCAAAGGAAGCCGGAACGCGGAGTGATCCCAGTTCAGACTTCCTGTTTCCGGACAGCCCAGTCTGGGAGGGTATTCTTGGTCCCAAGAGCCCCGCCCCGTCCCTCCTCCAGGATGCTTGAGTCCTTTCCTCCAATCACACTCAGAGCCTGGACACATGTTGCTGATTATGCCCTGGATATAAAGTGAAACTTGAGTTTCTAGAGAGAGCCCCGAGTCTAATGGACTTTCCAGGTACGGGTCTGCAATGTTAGGGACCGTAAAACCTGCCACTAGGATCATTAGTTCCGGATTAATGTATGCTTTTTTCACATGGGTAATTTTTCTTCTAAAGATTACTTTGGGAGCGTGAGGAGAAGGGGGATAGAAATAATGACTGGGGGCACTGGCTGCTTCCTTTACATAAGCTCTATGAAACAGACCAGGACAACTGGCTTCTCAATCTGGAGAGGTCCAGGAGTTTGGGAACAGGACCACCTACCTGGATTGCAGAACCTCCTGGTGACCTGAACTTGCAAATCCAATGGTGTCCTTTAGGTTCTGCTGTCTAACAGGTGGTATTGCTTATTTAGGATGTGACTGATGGCATCAAAAGTACACAACCTTGAGTTTAGCTGAAGTGGGAGTGGTGAGCAGGACTCAAAAAGGGACCTTTCCACCATGGCTCCAAGGAAGGCTTTCAGGGATTCCCTCAGACCCAAGCACAGGACTGGATTAGGAGCTGAGCCTCAGTTGAGATTTCTAAAGAATGGGACTGAGAGACAAGTTACTCTGATATTGTCTGAGCCAACACAATAGAGTTCTATGGGAGGGAGCATTAAGTTGCTATGCTTCCTCCCCCCTCTTCCCATGGGTATAGTTGTATCAGGAGTCCTGATATTATCTCATTAGGACCTACCTTCCTCCTACCTAGCTCTTTTATGAATTTAATAAGGGAGTTTTAAATTCTCTTTTAACTCCCATTAACTCTTTTTTCTTTTTTTTTTTTTCTGTTTATATTTTTTTTTATTTATTGAACTAAATACACAATAAGAAGAAACAGAATAGAAAAAAGATAGAAAAGGAAACTAAATAATAAAAACAAAATAAAACAAAATATTAGCATGTGCCCAGCAGAACATCAAGGAGGATTCAAAATATATAACAATAAATTTCCATTTCAATAAAGTACATGTGATAATAGAAGATAACTCTTTTTTCCATCCTTGATGAATGGCATGGAAACTCAGCACAATGTTTATGCTGACTGATTGACCAGGATGAAAACACCTTAAATAATGAAACTTTTGTAAAAATGGGTCCATCTATTACTATGTATTTCTTTAAGAACCCTATATAATGGAATGCTTTTTCTCTTTTTTTTCCTAGTAAATTTATTTATTCTTAATAAACATGACTTTATGAATGTTCTAAGGAAAGAAAACGCAGAGAAAAGTGCAAAACCAATGAAGAGATTAAAAAAAAAAAGTAAAAAGTAGAGAACATAGCATGGGTTGATTTATATTCAGTCTCCTTAGTTATTTGTGTGGATGCAGATGGCATTTTCTGTTCAAAGTCTGTTGAGATTGCTTTGTATCCCTGAACCTGTGATAAGGACCAAGGCTTTCATAGTGATCATCACGCATTCTGACTGTTACTGTGTACAATGTATTTCTAGTTCGGCTTGTTTGGCTCAGCCTCAGGTTATGTAACTCCAGGCCTTTGCAAAACCAACTCGTTCATCATTTTTACAGAACAATAACATTCCATTGCCTTCATGTACCACAAGTTGTTCGGTCATTCCCCAACTGATAGACATCTAATTATTTTCCAGTTCTTTGCGACCACACAAAGAGCTTCTGCATTTTGTCCCATGTGGGTCTGGGATGATTTTTTTCTAAGAGGATTTTTTGCTAACTTGGAAGCTGTGGCAATATGAGGGGAACTCTGCCACCCACCAGGAAAGTATACAGACTCTCCCCAAAGCATATTTGGAACCATGGGCAGCTGGTAATGGAATGAAGTCCATTTGCCAGATTTGAAAGGGAACTTCTTGGAGAGGAAACTGGCCCCAAGCTGGCTTCAGAGGCTTGGATACCTTGTGCTTGGGGGAGCTGGGACTCATCTCACAGGAGGTGATGGCAGCCCTGGGAAACTTCCCTCACCAGGGTTTTGGGCTACTCCCCCTACTTGTTGGGTCCTCAATGGTTGACTGAAGAGAGGTATAATGGAGGGAGAAATGAGTTCTTAGGAGAATCACGAATCCATTGGATCAATTGTAGTCCTAAGAAGTTAACACCCCTCATTTGGAAGCTTTTCTTGCTCTGTGATAAGTATTCTCTTCTGGCCCCAGCCAACTTCTCCCTTCCACCTTCAGGCTGAGATGGATAAAATTTGTACTTTTGGGGCAAAGCATAAGTTCCATATAGACTTCTGCTCTAGAAGGTTTGCCTTTCAGCGTCTGGAGAGTTACCCCTGGTGTTTCAGCTGTTTGGTCAGTGCAGTCATTTGTTTGGTCATGGAAGTTGTTTTCTCAGCTGTGCCCAGGAAGTATCGTTACTTCCATGTCCTGGGGAAGCAATAAACAGTCCATTATTTGAGATCCTTGTTTTTGGTTTTTAATGGACTGTCCTGAGGAGGAAGCCCTGATGTTTCCCTAGCACCCTGAATCCAAAGGCATACCTGCTCTGGGTGCAGATATTCATCCTTTTGTCTTTTCTTAA
The DNA here is from genome assembly GCF_016432865.1 of Antechinus flavipes. Lineage (NCBI taxonomy): Eukaryota > Metazoa > Chordata > Mammalia > Dasyuromorphia > Dasyuridae > Antechinus > Antechinus flavipes. The sequence goes on along the minus strand of NC_067400.1, from coordinate 635,698,613 downwards.
CTGACGATCCTGACTACTGCCCCGAGTTCAGCTTGTTGGGCTGAATGGCCGTCCGGGAGTGATGAAATTTGAGGCACTTCTATGATAGGGGGATGCCCTAAGCAGCGACCAAACTTCCTTCCTCACTTCTGGGGCAGATGCATCAGATCCTGGTCCAAGTCGGCTCCCTCTGAGGGGGTTCCCCTCAGGTGCTCCCAGGGAGAAAATCAGACATCCAGATAACTTGCACAGTCATGGTCTGATGCCCATCCATGGCGTAGAAAGGGGGAAGGATTGATTAGGTTTCCATGTCTGATGGGCCCTTCCAGGGTGGCCAGCCTGCTCGAGGACAGTGCTGAGAGGGGGATGAGTTCATAGTAGTGTGGAGTTTCAGCAGCATAGGGAACAGGAGCCATTTAGGAAAAGTTGAGATAATGTCCTCAGTGGTGGAGACTAGGGCTCCTGTGACCTCTACTGCATGGAGGCAGCCTGGGAGGCCTTTACCTTATCATCTAAAGCTTTATTATAATATCCCATGTCACAGAAGCTTTCCCCCTATTTCTGTGCTAATAAACCAAGTCTGTTCCCTCATTTCTCAGAGACAAATAAAATGGATGAGAGCAAATAGTTGGGGAGGACTGAAGTTCAGGACTGTTGGAAGGCAGACTTCAAGAATCCAAGATGTTTTGAGCTTATGGGGAAAAGCCAAGCATTGAGGACATCAAGATTTAGGTATTCATAAAGTGCAACGGCAAAGCTGAGAAGTCAGGGATCCAGAGAGGAGAGTAACCTGGGAGACTCAGGAAGGCACAGAGCCAATGTTTGGGGTGAGGTGCAGAAAGCTGAGTGCTCCTTTAAGTTGGACCAGTCTGGGGCAAAGGCCAGAGGTAGGACGTCCTTTACAGAGGAGAGGGCAAACTGGAGTTTGTTCCTAGGTACCTTGTGACCTCTAAACCCCTCAGCAGTTCCACAGCATCCCTAAGAGAAATGTCTTCCTGCAAGAACAAAGGAAATCATCAACACACTGGAGGAGGACTGAGTCCTGAAAAGGTTAAAGATCACGCCTTGTTGTAATATCTGCAAGAAATAGATGGTGACTCAGTGAATTCCTGCAAAGGACAGAGGCATGATCATCCCTCCCTGCTTTCAGGGGCAACTGAGAATGAAAAGCAGCTACTGCTGAGTCACATTTCCATAAAGTGACTGGCCCAGGGTGGTAGAAGGTAAGTAGAGTGTGGGGGTTTGGGGCAACAGGGACTTGAGGTATTATAGTAGCATTAACTGCTTGGAGAGGATGAATAATTGCCAACTAGGGATTTAGATTAACCTAGTTGTACAACAGTAGGGGGGACACTGATAAGTAACCCGATGTCAATAGCATCTGAAGCCCACACCCAAAGGGGAAGGCAGAAGTGTTTAAAACCTGAGTATGGAGCCAGCCCCAACTACAGCAGCACCTCATGCCCCTGTATCAGCAAGGAGACCTCTCCAACAGGAGTCATGGGGATACCCACAGTGGGCATCAAGAGCTTGGTTGAGTCTGCCAACACACAGGTGGGCAGATTCCCCAGGGCCCTGTTTGTTGTCTCAGACCTTTGCCACACCAGCAGGTCTCGGGAAAGTAAGGGGTACAGTGTCAAAGAGCTGTTCATCCCCAACTTGGATGAAGGGGTAATGCTGCTTATCTTGACCCTCTGAGGCCCATTCTGTCTTATGCCTCTCCCTCGCATCTTCCCATGCCTCCTGTTGGCACCAATCCCTTGCCACCCCTTTGCTGCCCAAGGCAGCCATGTATTGACATAGATATGGATGGCCAGGTCTGTGTGAATCCTGGATGAGTTGGAACTGTTCAGCAAAACCTGGGATCCTCCCTGAAGCTGGGACACTCTTTGGCCGAAGCCTGGAATTCTGCACACTGCCAGGGCTTGAAACCAAAGAGCACGAAAGCTGCTGACTGAGGCATTTTTCCTGGGCACCTTTTGTCTTGCACCTTGCAAGGGAACAGAAGAGCTGGGGAGCTGCTGGAGTCTGTTTAGGTAATTGGACAAGTTACATCCTTAAGGTTTGTATTCATTATAAATTTTTTGAGCACAGGATGAGCTGATTCCTGGCAAAAAGTTTCTCATATTGAGTCGATAGGTGGCTTGTACCCAGGGTGACCATTCTGCTAAGATGCATTTTACTTCTTTTCAATGCCTTTCCTCATCCCGAGAAATAAGATTCTTGTATCTGCCATGAATTATGTGTTGGTAAAGAAGAACTGACTTAGTCTGGAAGGCGATGATTCCCTTCTTAAGGTTTCTCTCCAGTTTCAAATCAGTTTAATAAAACCAACCTTCCAGTAACAAACTTTCACACTGGTTGCATTTATAAGGTTTCTCTCCAGTGTGGATTCTCTGATGTCGAGTAAGAGCTCCCTTTTCTCCAACTCTCTTTCAACACTGATTGCATGCATAAGGTTTCTGTCCTGTGTGAATCCTCTGAGGTTGAACAAGAGCATTCTTCTGGGTCAAAGTCTTTCCACATTGATTACATTCATAAGTGTTCTCATCAGGGTGCTTTTTCTTAAGTTGGATAAAACCACTGGCCCTTTTACAAGTCTTTCCACATTTGTTACATTCATAAGGTTTCTCTCATATGTGAATTTTGTTATGTTCTGCATGTTTTGCATTAGATCTGAAAGCCTTTTCACATTGAAAGCTTTTACAAGGTTTTTCTCCAGTATAATTTTTTTGATGTGTAGGAGGAGGAGCTCTCTTTATAAAAGCCTTTGCCCATTACTTCCAGTCATAATGCTTATCCCAAGTTGGAATTTTCTTATGTCTGGGACAGATTTATTTCCAAGTGAAATCACTGGGACCATCATCACTCATGAATCATTGTTGGGTGAATTTTTGCTAGAGAAAGTCTTAGCTTTACAATGCTTTTCTTCTTTTCAAGTCTGATTTCTCCTTCTGAAAAACAAATAAACAAAGAATAACACAAATACTGACACTATAGATACACACACACACACACACACACACACACACACATATTTATATACCCCTCCCTCAACAGTCGAACACAAAATCAGTTATTTTCTATTTTCCCAGGTGGAGAGAAAAATACTAGGCAGGCCCAATCATTTTCAAATCCCATTGGCTCCCACATCTCAAAGATAATTTCATTTACAACGAACTTCATGCGTAATTATACTGGAGGTTCACAATAAACCAGCTACAACACAGGAAATGCCTTCTTTCTTGTTGAGTGCATGAGTAAGGCCATGAGTTCAGAACAGCTGAGTGACTTGCCCCAAATTCCAGCAGCTGAAACTAGAATTCATCCCCTGTGAATGGGCATGCTCTGTCCATAGTACTTAACAAATTATCTCCACTTTCTATCTTTCCATTTCGTTGCCTGCAATTTCATTCCTTTCTTCATGGATACAAGGCAGGTGCTGCACACAAACTAAACATTCAATTTATTTCACTTTCTATCCCACCTGTAAGCATAACAAATTTCTCTGATGCTCACTTTCAATTTTCCTGTTATATTATCTAATATCTTATTAGGAATATCAACACTTTTATTTTAAAATTTTTATCTTTATATGGTCTTGATCTCTAAAGTAAAGGAAAAAAAATAATAAAAAAAATAAATTAAAGGAAACATCATTGTGACAAACATAATTTAAAAATGCATGAAATGATCCATGTTTGAAAATATGTCTCTCATACAGAGATTTGAGTTCAAAATCTTCTGGCATGGACATGAAAAGCATGTTTTACTATTGGTCCCCTTATATCCCTTTTCCCTAATTTGAGGCAGTGATCCAGGAATTTGATCCTGGCCTTTGTCAGAGATACCTTAAGTGGTGAACAATTATCCAAAGTTATTTATCCTCTTGTAAGACAAATATGCGCGTATTCCCACCTCATCTATTGTAGTCCTTCAGTGTTTCTAAACTGTCATGATCAGGAGTACCCTGGTTTTGGGGATTGTGCAGTGATTATATCAGAGTCTGACTGCTTCTAAGTGCAGACTAGTTTTTCTGAAATTTAATTTGACATCAAATTTTTCCCACAACTTCAGAAGGTTGGACATTCAAATGCAAATGGCCACAGGTATGCAAAGACCCCGAGTAGCTGTCTCAAATAATTCCTGACTTTCCTTTGGTAGGTAGATTCCCAAATATTTTATGCCATCAACAGTTATTTTGAATGGAATTTCTCTTTGTATCTCTTGCTCTTGGATTTTGTTGGTGATGTATAAGAATGCTGAGGATTTATCGGGATTTATTTTGTATCCTGCTACTTTGCTAAAATTATGAATTATTTCTAATAGCTTTTTAGTAGAATCTCTGGGGTTTTCTAGGTATACCATCATATCATCTGCAAAGAGTGATAGTTTGGTTTCCTCATTGCCTACTCTAATTCCTTTAATCTCTTTCTCAACTCTTATTGCAGAGACTAGTGTTTCTAATACAATATTGAATAATAATGGTGATAGTGGGCAACCTTGCTTCACTCCAGATCTTACTGGGAATGGTTCCAGTTTTTCCCCATTGCATATGATGCTTACTGAAGGTTTTAAATATATGCTCCTAACTATTTTAAGGAAAAGTCCTTTTATTCCTATGCTCTCAAGTGTTTTTATTAGGAATGGCTGTTGGATTTTATCAAATGCTTTTTCTGCATCTATTGAGATGATCATATGATTTTTGTTTGGTTGGTTGTTGATATAGTCAATTATGTTAATAGTTTTCCTAATATTGAACCAGCCCTGCATTCCTGGTATAAATCCTACTTGGTCATAGTGTATTATCCTGGGGATGATTTTCTGTAATCTTTTTGCTAATATTTTATTTAAGATTTTAGCATCAATATTCATTAGGGAGATTGGTTTATAATTTTCTTTCTCTGTTTTCAGCCTACCTGGTTTAGGTATCAGTACCATATCTGTGTCAAAAAAGGAATTTGGTAGGACTCCTTCAATCCCTACTTTTTCAAATAGTTTATTTAGCATTGGAGTTAATTGATCTTTAAATGTTTGATAGAATTCAGATGTAAATCCATCTAGTCCTGGGGATTTTTTTCTTAGGGAGTTGATTGATAGTTTGTTCTATTTCTTTTTCTGAGATAGGAGTGTTTAGGATATTTACTTCTTCCTCTGTTAGTTTGGGCAAGCTATATTTTTGGAGGTATTCTTCTATTTCATTTAAGTTGTCGAATTTATTGGCGTAAAGTTGGGCAAAGTAACTCCTAATTATTGCTCTAATTTCCTCTTCATTAGTGGTGAGTTCTCCCTTTTCATTTTTAAGACTAACAATTTGATTTTCCTCTTTCCCTTTTTTAATCAGATTTACTAAGGGTTTGTCTATTTTGTTGGTTTTTTCATAGAACCAACTCTTAGTTTTATTAATTAATTCAATAGTTTTTTTACTTTCAATTTTATTGATCTCTCCTTTTATTTTTTGAATTTCAAGTTTAGTGTTTGACTGGGGGTTTTTAATTTGTTCCTTTTCTAGCATTTTTAGTTGCAAGCCCAATTCATTGACCTTCTCTTTCTCTATTTTATACAAATAGGCCTCTAGAGATATGAGATTTCCCCTTATTACCGCTTTGGCTGCATCCCATACATTTTGATATGATGTCTCATTATTATCGTTTTCTTGGATGAAGTTATTAATTATGTCTATAATTTGCTGTTTCACCCAATCATTCTTTAGTATGAGATTATTTAGTTTCCAAATATTTTTTGGTCTATTTTCCCGTGGCTTTTTATTGAATGTAATTTTCAATGCATCGTGGTCTGAAAAGGATGCATTCACTATTTCTGCCTTACTGCATTTGAGTTTGAGGTTTTTATGTCCTAATATATGGTCAATTTTTGTATAAGTTCCATGAACTGCTGAAAAGAAGGTGTACTCCTTGCTGTCCCCATTACATTTTCTCCAGAGATCTATCACATCTAATTTTTCTAGTATTCTATTTATCTCTTTGACTTCTTTCTTATTTATTTTGTGGTTTGATTTATCTAATTCTGAGAGTGCAAGGTTGAGATCTCCCACTATTATAGTTTTACTGTCTATTTCTTCTTGCAGCTCTCTTAATTTCTCTTTTAAGAATTTAGATGCTACACTACTTGGTGCATATATGTTTAATATAGATACTGCTCCATTATTCATTCTACCCTTTAGCAAGATATAGTGCCCTTCCTTATCTCTTTTGATTAGATCAATTTTTGCTTTAGCCTGATCTGAGATCAGGATGGCTACCCCTGCTTTTTTGGCTTCACCTGAAGCATAGTAGGTTTTGCTCCAACCTTTTACCTTTAACCTGCATGTATCTCCCCGCTTCAGGTGTGTTTCCTGTAAACAACATATTGTAGGATTCTGGCTTTTAATCCATTCTGCTAACCGCTTCCTCTTTATAGAGGAGTTTACCCCATTCACATTTATGGTTAAAATGACCAATTCTGTATTACTTGCCATCTTGTTAACCCGGTTTATGCTTTTCTCCCTTCTTACTCCCTTACCCCCCTTCCCAGTATTAAGCTTGTGAGCACCACTTGCTTCTCACAGCCCTCCCTTTTTTAGTATCCCTCCCCCCCCCTAGAGTTCGTCCCCCTATCTTACCCTCTTCCTCCCAGTTACCGTATTCCCTTCCACTTAGCTTATTCCTTCCCTTTTCACTTTTCCCTTCTCACTTTTCAATGAGGTGGGAGAAGTTTCACCATAGATTGAATATGTCTAAAATTTTTCTCTTAATGCCAATTCTGAAAGCAGTAAAATACTCACTATATTCATCCCTCTCCATTCTTTCTCTCAGATATAATAGGTTTTCTTTGCCTCTTCATGAAATGTAGTACCCCCACTTTCCCCTTTTTCTGGTACAATGTCCTTTCTACATCTAGTTTCTCGAACAAGGTATACATGTATTCTTTATACATCTTTATAGCCGAAATATAGTTCCCAAGATTAATCTTTACCTTTTTAGATTTCTCTTGAGTTCTGTACTTGTAAATCAAATTTTTTGTTAAGTTCTGGCTTTTTCATCAAAAATAGGTGAAATTCGCTTACTTCGTTGAATGTCCATCTTCTTCCCTGGAAAAAGATGCTCATTCTCGCTGGGTAAGTTATTTTTGGTTGCATACCAAGTTCCTTAGCCTTTCGGAATATCATATTCCAGGCCCTTCGATCCTTTAATGTGGATGCTGCCAGATCCTGGGTGATCCTTATTGTGGCTCCTCGATACTTGAATTAGGTTTTTCTAGCTGCTTGCAGTATTTTTTCCTTCGTCTGAGGGTTCTGGCATTTGGCCACTATATTTCTTGGTGTTTTGATTTTAGGATCCCTTTCAGTAGGGGATCGAAGAATTCTTTCAATGTCTATTTTACCCTCTGTTTCTCTGACTTCTGGGCAGTTCTCTTTGATAATTTCCTGGAAAATAGTGTCCAGGCTCTTTTTTTCATCATACTTTTCTGGGAGTCCGATAATTCTCAGGTTGTCTCTCCTGGATCTGTTTTCCAGGTCTGTTGTCTTCCCCAGAAGATATTTCACATTCTTTTCCATTGTTTGATTTTTTTGGATTTGCTTGACTGATTCTTCTTGTCTCCTCGAGTCATTCAATTCCATTTGTTCGACCCTGATTTTCAGTGAGGTATTTTCTTCCCTCACTTTTTTAAGATCTTTTTCTAATTGTCCCATTGAGTTCTTTTGTTCTGTGGAATTTTTTTCCATTTCGTCAATTTTGTTTTCCAGTTCACCAATCCTATTTTTCAAAGATTTGGTTTCTTTATCCACTCTCTCTTTAACTGACTTCTCCAGGCTCTTTTGCCAAGCCTCCCTCTCCTTTTGCAGAGCCTCACTCTGCTTTTGCCAAGACTCCCTCTCCTTTTGCAAAGCCTCCTTCTCCTTTTGCCAAGCCTCCTTCCCCTTTTGCAAAGCCTCCCTCTCCTTTCCCCATTTTTCTTCTAGCTCCCTTGTGAGAGCCTTTTTAATTTCCTCCATGAGATTCATCTGTGCTGAGGAACATATGATCTCCTCCTTTGGGGATTCACCTGGGGACTGTTTGTTTTTAGTCTCCTCAGGATTTGGAGTCTGCTCTTTATCTGTATAGAAACTGTCAAGGGTTAAATTCTTTTTCAGCTTCTTGCTCATTCTGTCTAATGATCAAAGACAAACTATCAAAGAAACAGAAGAAAAAAAATCCTTGAATGGAGGCTGCTTTCTTTGGGGGAGGGGCTGGGTAGTGTTGCCAAGCTTTTTCTACAGACTGCGGGCAGTAGTGAGGCCCTAATAGGAGAGCGATGGCTGTGCTGGGTCTGCGCTCTGAGATCCGAGAGCGTGCTGAGACACTGTGGGGGAGGGGTGGCCAGGTCCCGAGCGACTCCAGCTGTTTGGGGTTGTATTCTTCACTCCCGGTGTTTTTAGCTTCTCTGCTGAGCTGCTGACTTGCTGCCAGAGCAAAGTATCCGGTCCTGTAGCAAAGCTCTCCCCTCAGAGACGGCTGCGATCACGCCCCACCCCCTCTCCGCTCTGCTCCGCTCTGAGCTGCTTTCTGTGCTCTTGCTGCAGCTGCTGCCCCCAGACTGCTTCCAATCTAAAAACAGTCCCCGGCCTCGCGCAAAAACAGACCTTTCTTGACGAGTCTCAAGGATGGTTTCTCTTGGTAAGTAATTGTATGTTTTTTTTCAGTCGAGCATTAATTCAGAGGCATGAAATGAAATGGATAGTGAGAGAAAAACACGGAGGTTACACAGCAGTGTATTTCCTCTCCGCCATCTTGGCCGGAAGTCCTGTAATTCTTGTTGATTGATAGACAGAGGGGTAAGTAATCAGGAAAGCCATGAAGTGAACTCTCAGAAAGAGGGGGAAAATGAAAACACAATATGGGTGACCTCGATTATTTCAGAAAAATGAAATGTAAAATCCCTTCTACTTTGCCATCCTTAAATAGATTCTTTTTTCACCAGTTGTGAAATTTTCTAAAAGTTCATCTTTCCTTTTTTCCCTTGAACAACGATTCGAATACATCCACATGGTATTTATTTTGCCTTTTGAATTGTGAATAGACCTTCCGCTCCCTTGGCTTCCATCCTTTGAAAAGCATTTGAACTGGACTACAATATCAGTATGATACTTCTCAATGGCCATGTATCCTTTCCTAAAAGGCCTGAATACTGCAGTCCAATTTCTACTTAAAGAAAGAGAAACTCTTGGATTGGAAAGTCACTTCCAGTGAGTGACAACTTAGTTTCATGTAAGCGTCTTTTCTTTTCAGTCAATCTCTGAAATTATTTACTTCTAGTTAGGAGATGGGACTAGTGAGATTTCCCTGGAACCATGATTCATATTTCCCCATCAGCTTTGAAATGAGATGACTGTGACTCTGCTGAGGCTGCAGTGTGATGGAAATAAAAACAGCCTATTGGAGGTAAATTTCTTATACCTGTCAGTCTTCCCTGCTTCAGTTCATGTCTCTTCATCCTCTGGGGAAGCATTATTTTCATGGAAAATTTCTTGCTTTGTGCAAGACTATTTAATTTTTTTTTTAAATTCAAAATCATATTCAAAGTAATCGAGATAGAATCATAGCCATCTGCCTGATTGTGTAAATATGAACAGTGATTATATACTGGAAGACTATGTCCAGGTTCTTGGGGGAAAGCTAGGGGAAATTTTTCTTTTGAAATTTGTTGTTAAAGGACAGATCAGTTCTCCGAAAGCCTCCACAGCTGTGGATCATAGCCTCTGAAGGAGTCGCAGGCAGCCTTTGCTGACACAGGTGTTGGGGACTGGGGATGAGAGAAGTCGGAGGCAGAGGGAAGAGGAGGGAAGTGAGACAATGCAACGGCCTCTCAGTCAGAGATGTCAGAGAACAGCCACTGTCTCGATCTCCTTGTTCCATCCCCTCAGGAGAGGAGATCCATTCTGGGTTAGATCTTTAGCAGCCACTGCCAGGTGGCTCCCGTGTATTCCAACAGAAAGTCACTCCTTAGTGAGGGATGCCCTAAGTCATTTCCAATAAACATGTGGTTTTCTTTTCCGTTAATCTCTGAAATTATTCACTTCCAGTTAGGAGATTGAATGAATGGACGAGAGTCTCCCTTGTTTTTCCCGGAACCATAATTATAATTTCTCCAAAAATTGAGAAATGAGATGACTCCAACTTTCCTGAGGTCCCAGAGTGACGGAATGAAACCAGCACATGGGAGTGGAATCACAAAGGTAAAGTTTTTTATTCCTCTCAGACTTCCCTGCTTCAATTTGTGTGGAATAGAGAGAACAGGTGTATGTTTAAAATTTGGGATGGAAGTTGTTAAATTGGGCAATTATTGCTTTATGGATGTCTGGGAACAAATCATGATTTGATGCTTTAGCTTTGAAATTCTTCTGTGGGAATGGCTCTGATTGCCCATTTTTAGGAAATCTCCAAGATAGAGACACAGTCTCGGCACTGGCAGTCTCCAGCCCTGTATCCCCTTTTCTTACTTGTTATCTGGGCATTCTCAAAGGACAGTGCAGTGTTGAGATCAAGCCTCTAAAGTCTGGGGTTTGCCTGCCTTCATGGTCTAACTGTGCCTATTCTGCTCAGAAATCCTTTCTGGATCCCGGTACCAACTCCTGTTCTATCGGAGGGGACAGGTAGAGCTACTCCGGGCCCCACTCTTTCCCTCCTTTGGAATCCCCGACAGACTCGGAGTGCCCCTCCTAGTATGGGGCTGTGTCGAGCACCGCTACTCCCTATAGACGCAGAAGCTGAGTTAAGTGCACAAATGAGCGCAGACCCCCTAACACAGTGAACGGTCCATCTCAGCCTGGATTCTCTGGCCGAGAGGAGGGCCTCTGTACCGCTGATAACTCTGGGATTGTCAGGAAGAGACCCACCTTTGCCATAAGTTCTGCATTTTCTAGTTTTATTTTTGATTTATTTGCTTCACATCAGGTTGGTCAAAATTATAGTGCCAAGACCTCTCGGGTATCCAGGGGGAGGTAATTCAATAATTCAAATATAATTATTGAATATTGAGGAGAGTGTAATGTTGTACCTCAGTTTCCCTAGATTGTCATCTTTGTTGATTTATCTTTGTATTTTTATGGCCACCAAATGCCAATCTGTTCTGTGATGACTATTTCCAAGAGAGTTGGAGGAAGCCATTTTTATGGTCTGGACTTATCACGAGTCAGTGATATTATCCTATTGCTAATACATCTAGCCTGTGTAATCGTACCCGTAACCAGAATAGTTCGACGGTCCCTATCAAAATATTGCCTACAGAAGATGCTATTAAAATGATGATTCTTCAGAGAAAAGGCTGGAATGTATTAGAGAGGGATGGTGAACTTGATATCAGTGTATAGAAATATTAACTGATTTTGAACAGTGTGTAAGTCCATAGAAATTTGATAAAAATCAGTCACATATTACAAGGGGGAAATTGTGTGGAAGAGAGAGATAAGGAATATGTGACTTCTTTTTCTGTATTTTATGTTCTTTATTTCCGTGTTTC
>NC_067400.1:635655533-635686635 GCF_016432865.1 Antechinus flavipes | reverse complement strand
ATTCTTTCTCCTAATACATATAAGCATCTCCCTTCATATGCCCTCTAAGGTTAATTTGGATTCTTATTATAGATACAGTAACTTACTCAGTTATTCTTCAAACAATATTGCTATTACTGCACACAATGTTGTCTTATCTCTACTCTTCTCACCCTTCTTTATTTTGCACTATGATTTACATGTTTTTCCTCAAATCTGAAGTTCATCACGGATATACTAAAGAGACTAAAATATATCTTTAATGAATTTCCATCTCGAAATCCCATGATCCCATATTACTCTCAAATTTTATTCTTGACCTCCAAGCTCACATTACTGAATTTAAATACAGTAATCACATCTTTTCATTTGACAGCAAAGATTTTAATACTGTTCACCGTAGACAAAATGTGAAAATAAATTGAAATGCAAGAGCATCCTTTTTCAGAAGCTTATATCAGAGTCAGAATGCTACTTTTCCTTTAAGTTGATCAAATGACTACAAGCCTAAATGGCATTCTTGGTTCAAAAAAAAAAAAAGGGAAAAAATCTTAATCTCTAAAATAGTATTCAAATGATTCATTTCAAGTTTGAGGCATTTTGCAATTGTGTAGGCGTAAATGGCTTCTAATTCTCCAGATGCTTAACTAATTATGCTATGTACATAAGTATTTATTTAATACTTATACATCTCTATAGAGTCTCAAATTAATAATCATGAAATACTGAAGCAGAGCAATATATTCATATTCCCTATAAATATATTATTTAATTTAATACTGTTCACCGTAGACAAAATGTGAAAATAAATTGAAATGCAAGAGCATCCTTTTTCAGAAGCTTATATCAGAGTCAGAATGCTACTTTTCCTTTAAGTTGATCAAATGACTACAAGCCTAAATGGCATTCTTGGTTCAAAAAAAAAAAAGGGAAAAAATCTTAATCTCTAAAATAGTATTCAAATGATTCATTTCAAGTTTGAGGCATTTTGCAATTGTGTAGGCGTAAATGGCTTCTAATTCTCCAGATGCTTAACTAATTATGCTATGTACATAAGTATTTATTTAATACTTATACATCTCTATAGAGTCTCAAATTAATAATCATGAAATACTGAAGCAGAGCAATATATTCATATTCCCTATAAATATATTATTTAATTTAATACTGTTCTAGTGATGTGTTTTATAATTAAAGGACAATTCCATAAAGCCAACAATGCAACATGAGGGAGAAGTGCATTTTTTTTCAAATAAAAATATCCATTTCTATCTATAGATTAGGAGGGAAACTATTCCCCACAGTCTTCCAAAGAAATTTTAATGCCAAATATTTAAAACAAACATTTTTTAATTTATTGCCATTAAGTTGGTTTCACTCAAATATACAGACTGGCAAAGGGAGAAGGAAAAAAAAAGGGAAAAAATCTTAATCTCTAAAATAGTATTCAAATGATTCATTTCAAGTTTGAGGCATTTTGCAATTGTGTAGGCGTAAATGGCTTCTAATTCTCCAGATGCTTAACTAATTATGCTATGTACATAAGTATTTATTTAATACTTATACATCTCTATAGAGTCTCAAATTAATAATCATGAAATACTGAAGCAGAGCAATATATTCATATTCCCTATAAATATATTATTTAATTTAATACTGTTCACCGTAGACAAAATGTGAAAATAAATTGAAATGCAAGAGCATCCTTTTTCAGAAGCTTATATCAGAGTCAGAATGCTACTTTTCCTTTAAGTTGATCAAATGACTACAAGCCTAAATGGCATTCTTGGTTCAAAAAAAAAAAAAGGGAAAAAATCTTAATCTCTAAAATAGTATTCAAATGATTCATTTCAAGTTTGAGGCATTTTGCAATTGTGTAGGCGTAAATGGCTTCTAATTCTCCAGATGCTTAACTAATTATGCTATGTACATAAGTATTTATTTAATACTTATACATCTCTATAGAGTCTCAAATTAATAATCATGAAATACTGAAGCAGAGCAATATATTCATATTCCCTATAAATATATTATTTAATTTAATACTGTTCACCATAGACAAAATGTGAAAATAAATTGAAATGCAAGAGCATCCTTTTTCAGAAGCTTATATCAGAGTCAGAATGCTACTTTTCCTTTAAGTTGATCAAATGACTACAAGCCTAAATGGCATTCTTGGTTCAAAAAAAAAAAAACTTTCCCTTCCTTTCTCTTCTTTGTCTCCAAAAAGGTATTTAAGAAGTTGGGGTTCTTCCATTCAGGGCTGGATTCTTTGGGTCCTCCAGCCCTGGGACCAATATGGATTCCTTGGTCCCAGTATACTTATCTCTGTCTGACTGGATAATCTGAGACGAGAGTCCTGTCCAGTCAATCTTACTCTCCCATTAATAAAATATTAAAAACTCTCTAATCTCTCTCCTGCCTCAGTTTCTCCGGCATTACAGTCATACTACTTAAAGTGACAAAAGAGATTAGGTGACCCGAAATGAGTTCTATCTTAGAACATGTTCAAGTAAATAAACAATTACCTGCCTGCTCCATTTTTCAAAGGATAGAATTTCTTCAGCTGTAATTTCATTTTTTTTTCTACCACTAGTAAAGTACTGAACGAGATAAAATGAGATCTTTCAAGACAGTTGTGAAAATCAGTACGGCTTCATCTATTTCAAAGTTTGAGTAGGCCTGAAGGACTTTAAGATCAAGGGCATACTTGGTGTCTCCTCCTTGCTATCTTAAGGACATACTTCCTGCTATCCCCTCCCTGTTAGCCCCCTAAGGGCATACTTAAGTCCCCTTCTTGTTATCCTCCCTATTTCAGCCAAATATGGACAACTATGTACTTGTTGGTCAAGTTCAATTTCTTGGATAGTTCCCGCTATTAGAATGTAAGATCCTCAGCCAATAAGGATGAGGGTCAGTGGTGGGAGGGGGAATTTGCGTTAGGGATAAAAGCGCCGACCCTACTACCTACGGTGCCTCCTCCCTTCGATTGTCTGCTCCATGGGTGGGATGCCCGTTCTCGAGAATGTAAATAAACTTTGCTTTGCTTTGCTTCTAGAGATCTATCCAGCTGTTTTATTAATGGTTTCTGACCCACAAAGTACCTACAGACTCAAGGAATCTCTTCTAAATGAACAACGGTTCTTGCCAACCAATTGCTTTGAGAAACAGCTAGATAGAAGAAAAGTAGAGGATAAATTTATATTAGAAAACACCCTTACCATTCCATTGAATGGCACTTGAAGGTCTATTTTAACATAAAAGTTGTGCAGATCCACAGTGATTTCATGGTAGGCTCTTCCCTGCATGTGCAGTGACTCCATTTTTCAAGTAGCCTGCCAACACTGCTGCAAAAAAGGAAAGCCCAGGTAACATCTTGATTTAGTGGTGTGTGGGTAGAAGCAAAGCAAAGTTTATTTACGTTCTCATGAGAATCGGGCGTCCCACCATCGAGCAGACAGTTGAAGGGAGGAAGCACCGTAGGGGGTAGGGTCGGTGCTTTTATCCCTAACGCAAATTCCCCCTCCCACCACTGACCCTCATCCTTATTGGCTGAGGATCTTACATTCTAAATGCGGGAACTACCCAAGAAATTGAACTTGGCCAACAAGTACAGAGTTGCCCATTTTTGGCTGAAATAGGGAGGATAACAAGAAGGGGACTTAAGTATGCCCTTGACCTTAAAGTCCTTCAGGCCTACTCAAACTTTGAAATAGATGAAGCCTTACTCGGTTTTCACAACTGTCTTGAAAGATCTCATTTTATCTCGTTGAGTGGTTATGGATTGGATAGGATGTGATTACAAGGTAACCCCTGAATGAGAGAACTACTCCAGGGCATTGAGAGACAGCCACTCGGGGTCTTTGCATACCTGTGGCCATTTGCATTTGAATCCAACCTTCTGAAGTTGTGGGAAAAATTTGATGTCAAATTAAATTTCAGAAAAACTAGTCTGCACTTAGAAGCAGTCAGACTCTGATATAATCACTGCACAATCCCCAAAGGTAGAGTACTCCTGATCATGACAGTTTAGAAACACTGAAGGACTACAATAGATAAGGTGGGAATACACGCATATTTGTCTTACAAGAGGATAAATAACTTTGGATAATTGTTCACCACTTAAGGTATCTCTGACAAAGGCCAGGATCAAATTCCTGGATCACTGCCTCAAATTAGGGAAAAGGGATATAAGGGGACCAATAGTAAAACATGCTTTTCATGTCCATGCCACAAGATGTTGAACTCAAATCTCTGTATGAGAGACATATTTTCAAACATGGATCATTTCATGCATTTTTAAATTATGTTTGTCACAAGGATGTTTCCTTTAATTTTTTTTTTTTATTATTTTTTTCCTTTACTTTAGAGATCAAGACCATATAAAGATAAAAATTTTAAAATAAAAGTGTTGATATTCCTAATAAGATATTAGATAATATAACAGGAAAATTGAAAGTGAGCATCAGAGAAATTTGTTATGCTTACAGGTGGGATAGAAAGTGAAATAAATTAAATGTTTAGTTTGTGTGCAGCACCTGCCTTGTATCCATGAAGAAAGGAATGAAATTGCAGGCAACGAAATGAAAAGATAGAAAGCGGAGATAATTTGTTAAGTACTGTGGACAGAGCCTGCCCATTCACAGGGGATGAATTCTAGTTTCAGCTGCTGGAATTTGGGGCAAGTCACTCAGCTATTCTGAACTCATGGCCTTACTCATGCACTCAACAAGAATGAAGGCATTTCCTGTGTTGTAGCAGGTTTATTGTGAACCTCCAGTATAATTATGCATGAAGTTTGTTGTAAATGAAATTATCTTTGAGATATGGGAGCCAATGGGATTTGAAAATGATTGAGTCTGCCCAGTATTTTTCTCTCCACCTGGGAAAATAGAAAATAATTGATTTTGTGTTCGACTGTTGAGGGAAGGGTATATAAATATGTGTGTGTGTGTGTGTGTGTGTGTGTGTGTGTGTGTGTGTGTGTGTGTGTGTGTCTATAGTGTCAGTATTTGTGTTATTCTTTGTTTATTTGTTTTTCAGAAGGAGAAATCAGACTTGAAAAGAAGGAAAGCATTGTAAAGCTAAGACTTTCTCTAGCCGAAATTCACCCAACAATGATTCATGAGTGATGATGGTCCCAGTGATTTCACTTGGAGATAAATCTGTCCCAGACATAAGAAAATCCCAACTTGGGATAAGCATTATGACTGGAAATAATGGGGAAAGGCTTTTACAAAGAGAGCTCCTCCTCCTATACATCAAAAAAATTATACTGGAGAAAAGCCTTGTAAAAGCTATCAATGTGAAAAGGCTTTCAGATCTAATGCAAAATATGCAGAACATAACAAAATTCACATGTGAGAGAAACCTTATGAATGTAACAAATGTGGAAAGACTTGTAAAAGGGCCAGTGGTTTTATCCAACTTAAGAAAAAGCACCCTGCTGAGAACACTTATGAATGTAATCATCGTGGAAAGACTTTGACCCAGAAGAATGCTCTTGTTCAGCCTCAGAGAAGTTACACAGAACAGAAACCTTATGCATGCAATCAGTATTGAAAGAGAGTTGGAGAAAAGGGAGCTCTTACTCGACATCAGAGAATCCACACTGGAGAGAAACCTTATAAATGCAACCAGTGTGAAAGTTTGTTACTGGAAGGTTGGTTTTATTAAACTGATTTGAAACTGGAGAGAAACCTTAAGAAGGGAATCATGGCCTTCCGGACCAAGTCAGTCCTTCTTTACCAGCACATAATTCATGGCAGATACAGGAATCTTATTTCTCGGGATGAGGAAAGGCATTGAAAAGAAGTAAAATGCGTCTTAGCAGAATGGTCACCCTGGGTACAAGCCACCTATCGACTCAATATGAGAAACTTTTTGCCAGGAATCAGCTCATCCTGTGCTCAAAAAATTTATAATGAATACAAATCTTAAGGATGTAACCTGTCCAATTACCTGAACAGACTCCAGCAGCTCCCCAGCTCTTCTGTTCCCTTGCAAGGTGCAAGACAAAAGGTGCCCAGGAAAAATGCCTCAGTCAGCAGCTTTCGTGCTCTTTGGTTTCAAGCCCCGGCAGTGTGCAGAATTCCAGGCTTCGGCCAAAGAGTGTCCCATCCTCAGAGAGGATCCCAGGTTTTGCTGAACAGTTCCAACTCATCCAGGATTCACACAGACCTGGGCATCCATATCTATATCAATACATGGCTGCCTTGGGCAGCAAAGGGGTGGCAAGGGATTGGTGCCAACAGGAGGCATGGGAAGATGCGGGGGAGAGGCATAAGACAGAATGGGCCTCAGAGGGTCAAGATAAGCAGCATTACCCCTTCATCCAAGTTGGGGGTGAACAGCTCCTTGACACTGTACCCCTTACTTTCCCGAGGCCTGCTGGTGTGGCAAAGGTCCGAGACAACAAACAGGGCCCTGGGGAATCTGCCCACCAGTGTGTTGGCAGACTCAACCAAGCTCTTGATGCCCACTGTGGGTATCCCCATGACTCATGTTGGAGAGGTCTCCTTGCTCATACAGGGGCATGAGGTGCTGCTGTAGTTGGGGCTGGCTCCATACTCAGCTTTTAAACACTTCTGCCTTCCCCTTCGGGTGTGGGCTTCAGATGCTATTGACATCGGGTTACTTATCAGTGTCCCCTCTACTGTTGTACAACTAGGTTAATCTAAATCCCTAGTTGGCAATTATTCATCCTCTCCAAGCAGTTAATGCTACTGTAATACCCCAAGTCCCTGTCGCCCCAAACCCCCACACTCTACTTACCTTCTACCACCCTGGGCCAGTCACTTTATGGAAATGTGACTCAGCAGTAGCTGCTTTTCATTCTCAGTTGCCCCTGAAAGCAGGGAGGGATTATCATGCCCCCAGTCTGTCCTTTGCAGGAATTCACTGAGTCACCATCTATTTCTCTCAGATATTACAACAAGGTGTGATCTTTAACCTTTTCGGGACTCAGTCCTCCTCCAGTGTGTTGATGATTTCCTTTGTTCTTGCTGGAAGACATTTCTCTTAGGGATGCTGTGGAACTGCTGAGGGGTTTAGAGGTCACAAAGTACCTAGGAACAAACTCCAGTTTGCCCTCTTCTCTGCAAAGGATGTCCTACCTCTGGC
Organism: Antechinus flavipes; assembly: GCF_016432865.1. Taxonomy (NCBI): domain Eukaryota; kingdom Metazoa; phylum Chordata; class Mammalia; order Dasyuromorphia; family Dasyuridae; genus Antechinus; species Antechinus flavipes. Next base: position 635,679,534 of record NC_067400.1, on the reverse strand, counting down.
CTTTGCCCCAGACTGGTCCATCTTAAAGGAGCACTCAGCTTTCTGCACCTCACCCCAAACATTGGCTCTGTGCCTTCCTGAGTCTCCCAGGTTACTCTCCTCTCTGGATCCCTGACTTCTCAGCTTTGCCGTTGCACTTTATGAACACCTAAATCTTGATGTCCTCAATGCTTGGCTTTTCCCCATAAGCTCAAAACATCTTGGATTCTTGAAGTCTCCCTTCCAACAGTCCTGAACTTCAGGCCTCCCCCTCTCTCATCCATTTTATTTATCTCTGAGAAATGAGGGAACAGACTTATTAGCACAGAAATAGGGTGAAAGCTTCTGTGACATGGGATATTATAATAAAGCTTTAGATGATAAGGTAAAGGCTTCCCAGGCTGCCTCCATGCAGTAGAGGCCACAGGAGCCCTAGTCTCCACCACTGAGGACATTATCTCAACTTTTCCTAAATGGCTCCTGTTCCCTATGCTGCTGAAACTCCACACTGCTATGAACTCACCCCCCTCTCAGCACTGTCCTCGAGCAGGCTGGCCACCCTGGAAGGGCCCATCAGACATGGAAACCTAATCAATCCTTCCCCCTTTCTATGTGAGAATCTGAGGATGGGCATCAGACCATGATTGTGCAACTTATCTGGATGTCTTACTTTCTACCTGGGAGGACCTGAAGGGAACCCCCTCAGAGGGAGTCGACTTGGACCGGATCTGATGCATCTGCCCCAGAAGTGAGGAAGGAAGTCTGGTTGCTGCTTAGGGTATCCCCCTATCATAGAATGCCTCAAATTTCATCACCCCCAGATAGCCATTCAGCCCAACAAGCTGAACTCGGGGCAGTAGCCAGGCTCGTCAGTTAAGAAAAGACAAAAGGATGAATATCTGCACCCAGAGCAGGTATGCCTTTGGAGTAGCCCTGACTTCAGGGTGCTAGGGACACATCAGGGATTCCTCCTCAGACAGTCCATTAAAAACCAAAAACAAGGATCTCAAATAATAGACTGTTTATTGCTTCCCCAGGCCATGGCAGTAATGATACTTCCTGGGAACAGCTGAGAAAACAACCTCCATGACCAAGCAAATGACTGTACTGACCAAATAGCTGAAACCCTGGTGATAACTTTCCAGATGCTGGAAGACAAACCTTCTAGAGCAGAAGTCTAAATGGAACTTACGCTTATCCACCTCAGCCCAAAGGTATAAGGGAGAAGTTGGCTGGGGCCAGAAGAGAATACTTATCACAGAGCAAGAAAAGCTTCCAAATGAGGGGTGTTAACTTCTTAGGACTACAATTGATCCAATGGATTCGTGATTCTCCTAAGAACTCATTTCTCCCTCCATTATACCTCTCTTCAGTCAGCCATTGAGGACCCAACAAGTAGGGGGAGTAGCCCAAAACCCTGGTGAGGGAAGTTTCCCAGGGCTGCCATCACCTCCTGTGAGATGAGTCCCAGCTCCCCCAAGCACAAGGTATCCAAGCCTCTGAAGCCAGCTTGGGGCCAGTTTCCTCTCCAAGAAGTTCCCTTTCAAACCTGGCAGATGGATTTCATTCCATTACCAGCTGCCCATGGTTCCAAATATGCTTTGGGGAGGGTCTATGTACTTTCCCGGTGGGTGGCAAAGTTCTTCTCATATTGCCACAGCCTCTGGGTTAGCAAAAAATCCTCTTAGAAAAAAATCATCCCAGACCCACATGGGACAAAATGCGGAAGCTCTTTGTGCGGTCGCAAAGAACTGGAAAATAAGTAGATGTCTATCAATTGGGGAATGACCGAACAACTTGTGGTACATGAAGGCAATGGAATGTTATTGTTCTGTAAAAATGATGAACGAGCTGGTTTTGCAAAGGCCTGGAGTTACATAACCTGAGGCTGAGCCAAACAAGCAGAACTAGAAGTACATTGTACACAGTAACAGTCAGAATGCGTGATGATCACTATGAAAGCCTTGGTCCTTATCAGAGGTTCAGGGATACAAAGCAATCTCAACAGACTTTGAACAGAAAATGCCATCTGCATCCACACAAATAACTAAGGAGACTGAATATAAATCAACCCATGCTATGTTCTCTACTTTTTACTTTTTTTTCTTTAATCTCTTCGTTGGTTTTGCACTTTTCTCTGCGTTTTCTTTCCTTAGAACATTCATAAAGTCATGTTTATTAAGAATAAATAAATTTACTAGGAAAAAAAAAGAGAAAAAGCATTCCATTATATAGGGTTCTTAAAGAAATACATAGTAATAGATGGACCCATTTTTACAAAAGTTTCATTATTTAAGGTGTTTTCATCCTGGTCAATCAGTCAGCATAAACATTGTGCTGAGTTTCCATGCCATTCATCAAGGATGGAAAAAAGAGTTAATGGGAGTTAAAAGAGAATTTAAAACTCCCTTATTAAATTCATAAAAGAGCTAGGTAGGAGGAAGGTAGGTCCTAATGAGATAATATCAGGACTCCTTATACAACTATACCCATGGGAAGAGGGGGGAGGAAGCATAGCAACTTAATGCTCCCTCCCATAGAACTCTATTGTGTTGGCTCAGACAATATCAGAGTAACTTGTCTCTCAGTCCCATTCTGTATCCAGGGCATAATCAGCAACATGTGTCCAGGCTCTGAGTGTGATTGGAGGAAAGGGCTCAAGCATCCTGGAGGAGGGACGGGGCGGGGCTCTTGGGACCAGGAATACCCTCCCAGACTGGGCTGTCCGGAAACAGGAAGTCTGAACTGGGATCACTCTGCGTTCCGGCTTCCTTTTCTTTCCTTGCTGTGGAAACTGCTCTGCCTGGGATTTTTGGTCTGTCCCCCTGTTTTCGGAGCTCCTCAGGTCCCTCCCCATTTTTTTCCTGCAAGTTCCTCAGGTCTCTCCTCTTTTCCCCCTGGGAGCTCAGCTCTCTCCCCATTTTCCCCTGTTAGCTCAGATCTTTCTTCCTTTCCCTCTGCGAACTCAGGGCTTCCTCCTCAGACAGTCCATTAAAAACCAAAAACAAGGATCTCAAATAATAGACTGTTTATTGCTTCCCCAGGCCATGGCAGTAATGATACTTCCTGGGAACAGCTGAGAAAACAACCTCCATGACCAAGCAAATGACTGTACTGACCAAATAGCTGAAACCCTGGTGATAACTTTCCAGATGCTGGAAGACAAACCTTCTAGAGCAGAAGTCTAAATGGAACTTACGCTTATCCACCTCAGCCCAAAGGTATAAGGGAGAAGTTGCCGGGGCACAGAAAAGAATGCTTATCACAGAGCAAAAGCTTCCAAATGAGGGGTGTTAACTTAGGACTACATTAGAGCCAATGGATTCATGATTCTCCTAAGAACTCATTTCTCCCTCCATTATACCTCTCTTCATTCAGCCATTGAGGACCCAACAAGTAGGAGGGAGTAGCCCAAAAACACTGATGAGGGAAGTTTTCCAGGGCTGCCATCACCTCCTGTGAGATGAGTCCCAACTGCCCCAAGCACAAGGTATCCAAACCTCTGAAGTCAGCTTGGGGCCAGTTTCCTCTCCAAGAAGTTCCCTTTCAAACCTGGCAGATGGACTTCATTCCATTACCAGCTGCCCATGGTTCCAAATATGCTTTGGGGAGGGTCTATGTACTTTCCCGGTGGGTGGCAAAGTTCTTCTCATATTGCCACAGCCTCTGGGTTAGCAAAAAATCCTCTTAGAAAAAAATCATCCCAGACCCACATGGGACAAAATGCAGAAGCTCTTTGTGTGGTGGCAAAGAACTGGAAAATAAGTAGATGTCTATCAATTGGGGAATGACCGAACAACTTGTGGTACATGAAGGCAATGGAATGTTATTGTTCTGTAAAAATGATGAATGAGCTGGTTTTGCAAAGGCCTGGAGTTACATAACCTGAGGCTGAGCCAAACAAGCAGAACTAGAAGTACATTGTACACAGTAAGTCAGAAGGCATGATGATCACTATGAAAGCCTTGGTCCTTATCAGAGATTCAGGGATGCAAAGCAATCTCAACAGACTTTGCATAGAAAATGCCATCTGCATCCACACAAAGAACTAAGGAGACTGAATGTAAATCAACACATGCTATGTTCTCTACTTTTTACTTTTTTTTTTTTAATCTCTTTGATGGCTTTGCACTTTTCTCTGGGTTTTCTCTCCCTAGAACATTCATAAAGCCATGTGTATTAAGAATAAATAAATTTACTAGGGGAAAAAAAAGAGAAAAAGCATTCCATTATATAGGGTTCTTAAAGAAGTACATAGTAATAGATGGACCCATTTTTACAAGACCTTCATTACTTAAGGTGTTTTCATCCTGGTCAATCAGTCAGTACAAACATTGTGCTGAGTTTCCACGCTTTTCATCAAGGATGGAAAAAAGAGTTAATGGGAGTTAAAAGGGAGTTAAAAACTCCCATATTAAATTCATGAAAGAGCTAGATAGGAAGAAGCTAGGACCTAATGAGATAATATCAAGACTCCTGATACCACTGTACCCATGGGGGGAGGGGAGAGGAAGCATAGCAGCTTAATGCTCTCTCCTATAGAACTCTATTGTGTTGGCTCAGACAATATCAGAGATTTACCAACTTGTCTCTCAGTCCCATTCTTTAGGAATCTCAACTGAGGCTCAGCTCCTAATCCAGTCCTGTGATTGGGTCTGATGGAATCCCTGAAAGCCTTCCTTGGAGCCATGGTGGAAAGGTCCCTTTTTGAGTCCTGCTCACCACTTCCACTTCAGCTAGACTCTTGATGCCACCTGTCACATCCTAAATGAGCAATACCACCTGCTAGACAGCAGAACCTACAGGACACCATTGGATTTGCAAGGTCAGGTCACCAGGGAGTTCTGCAATCCAGGTAGGTGGTCCTGTTCCCAAACTCCTGAACCTCTCCAGATTGAGAAGCCAGTTGTCCTGGTCTGTTTCATAGAGCAGTAGCTTATGTAAAGGAAGCAGCCAGTGCCCCCAATCATTATTTCTATCCCCCTTCTCCTCACACTCCCAAAGTAATCTTTAGAAGAAAAATTACTCATGTGAAAAAAGCGTACATTAACCCAGAACTAATGATCCTAGTGGCAGGTTTTACGGTCCCTAACATTGCAGACCCATACCTGGAGGGTCTATTAGACTCGGGGCTCTCTCTAGAAACTCAAGTTTCACCTCTATATCCAGGGCATAATCAGCAACATGTGTCCAGGCTCTGAGTGTGATTGGAGGAAAGGACTCAAGCATCCTGGGGGAGGGACGGGGCGGGGCTCTTGGGACCAGGAATACCCTCCCAGACTGGGCTGTCCGGAAACAGGAAGTCTGAACTGGGATCACTCTGCGTTCCGGCTTCCTTTTCTTTCCTTGCTGTGGAAACTGCTCTGCCTGTGAATTTTGGTCTGTCCCCGTTTTCGGAGCTCCTCAGGTCCCTCCCCGTTTTTTCCTGCAAGTTCCTCAGGTCTCTCCTCTTTTCCCTTTGGGAGCTCAGCTCTCTTCCCCTCTTCCCCTCTCCCCCTTTCCCCCTGGGAGCTCAGCTCTCTCCCCATTTTCCCCTGTTAGCTCAGATCTTTCTTCCTTTCCCTCTGCGAACTCAGGGCTCTCCTCTTTTCTTCCCTTGCCCCTGAGATCTCTCGGCATTCCTGCACCCAAGCCTGTGCTTGCATCTCCCAGGTAGGTCTGAGCCAGCATGCAGCATGCAGACTTTCACTGGCTGCCCTTGCCTTTGCCTCTCCTCTTTTGACCTTGGGATACATGACCTCCAGGCCTACCAGGAGCACACCTTTCTACCAAGGCTGCCTGTAGGATGAGCACTCCGATCCTTAACCTTTTCCAGACTCCTACTCACTTCCCAAACTTGCCCAGATTTCCCATCGGGGCACACTTTCCCAGATTTCAGAATGTGTCCATAATTTCATCTTGCTGATCAGGACGCAGCTATTCCATTTCCCCATCCCATCTCTTCCTTAGAGATTCTGCTGTCCTGCCTTACTCCAAGCCTAAGCTCTACTGGGAGCATTTCTACCCAACTCCTAGGTACACCTCAGTGCACAGTCTTCCTTCTTTCCTAAACTCAGCTGTCCACCCCTTCTCACCCCACTGTCCCTGACTTCCATGACCTCCTTTGGTCTGTCTTTCATCCCAGACCCAAGCCCTGTTCTCCAAACCTCCTACTTCCCTGGCCCCTCTTCTCTCTGAGCCCTCAGAGTTCAATGCGAGACTGAATTTTGTCTCCCAAGCTCAGGCTTAACCTTGGGTGTTCCAATCCTGAACCCTCCCCATCCTCCACCTCCCCAATTTTGCTCCCTCTTCCCCAAAGCACTCAGTCTATTGTACAGAATAATGTGTGTGTTATTTGAGTGGAGGGGATGCAGGGCGGCAGAGGACCACTGAGGAGGGGGAGGGAGAAGGAGAGCTCTGACTCAGGAGCCATGAAGGCTGACAGGTCTCTCATCTGGGATCCCAAACACCCTTGTACCACGATGGGTGAGGTACGATGGAGAGAAGAGAGGGAAAAGAAGTAAAAGGAGGGGAGCAGTCTTCAGACAACCTCCCTTTCCAATCCTGACCCTCTCGGCATTGTTCTGTAGGGTGCAGTCCCTACAAGGTCCCGCAAGGGCAGGACCAGGGCCTTTGTAACTCCTGGAGGACCTCACACTCCACCAGGAATCCCTGTAGGCTTGCCTCCTAAAGAGAAAAGGAGAGTAAAATCTTCTCCTCCTCTGGAATGCTCATCCCCCTCCAGCTTCTTCTGGTCACCTAGGACTGGCCCAAGAATTGAGTCAAAGGCAAACAGCAAAACTGGGGTGAAATTAGAACAGTTTTAATGTCAGGGCCCCAAAAAGCATTCTCCCAGGCCATGAAATCAAAGGCAGTCAGCCTGGGACCAGGATGAAGGGAAGCTGGGCTTTTCTATGCAGAGGGAAAGAAGGGAAGGACTCACCTGTGGGCTCTTGGCTTTCTCTGGGTTTTCAAATTCAAGTCCCCCATGGTTAGCTGTGACCTTTATTAGTAAGAGCTTTGGCTGTTGTCATTTTTGTAAGCCCCTCAAGTGTGGTAGCAGCAAGACCCTTCAACAAAGACCTGGTGCCAAAGGGAGGAACTTGAGAAAAAGGAGTCACTCTGGGTGTTTGTTACTTCCACAGGAAGCCTGGAGCCAGAGGGAATGGGCCCTGGGAGCCTCAGACCTCCTCAGGTGAGTGCAGTCCATCCCCAGACCTGATCAACATCAGCAGTCACAGCCATTTCCCTAGACATGGAGGACAGGCTGTGGAGCTGTCAGGGCCTGTTGTACTGGTCATTTCTGTACAAAAACAGGGGAACCAGTAACACAGCCCTGCCCAACTGCATCCTTGGATCCTTGGCATCTTGGGACCCAACAGACACACACACATACACACACACACGCACTCATTCATACACACACACACACACACACACACACCCCTCCCACTTCACCATTTGTTTCTATGTTCCTCCTCATTACAAGGGACTGACAGGCTGCACCACTTCATCATGAATCTCCATTCCAGGGGGAGCTCTCTTTGGGCCTACCCAGTACCCCTTCCCATCCAAGATCTCTCCTGCTTCCCTGGCCCCTCTTCTCTCTGAGCCCTCAGAGTTCAATGCAAAACTAGGCTTAACCTAGTCATTTCTTGGGTGTTCCAATCCTGAACCCTCCCCATCCTCCACCTCCCCAATTTTGCTCCCTCTTCCCCAAAGCAGTCAGTCTATTGTCCAGAATAATGTGTGTGTTATTTGGGCGGAGGGGAGGCAGGGAGGCAGAGGACCACTGGGGAGGGAGAAGGAGAGCTCTGACTCAGGAGCCATGAAGGCTGACAGGTCTCTCATCTGGGATCCCAAACACCCTTGTACCACTATGAGTGAGGTACGATGGAGAGAGGAGGGACAAAAATAGTTCAGACAACCTCCCTTTCCAATCCTGACCCTCTAGGTATTGTTCTGTAGGGTGCAGTCTCTCCCCTAGGGGCAGGGCCAGGGCCTTTGTAACTCCTGGAGGACCTCACATTCCACCAGGAATGCCTCCTGAAGAGAAAAGGAGGGGAAAGTCCTCTCCTCCTCTGGGATACTTGTCCCTCTCCAGCTTCTTCTGGTAACCTAGAACTGGCTCAAGAATTGGGTCAAAGGCAAACAGCAAAATTGGGGTGAAATTACAACAGGTTTACTGTCAGGGCCCGAAACAGCATTCTCCCAGGCCATGAAATCAAAGGTAGTCAGCCTGGGACCAGGATGAGGGGAAGCTGGGAAGGACTCTCCTGTGGGCTCCTGGCTTTCTCTGGGTTTTAAAATTAAAGTCCCCCATGGTTAGCTGTGACCTTTGTCTGTTGAACCTTTGGCTGTTGTCACTTTTGTTGGCCCCTCAAATGTGGTAGCAGCAAGACCCTGCGATAAAGACCTGGTGCCAAAGGGAGGAACTTGAGAAAAAGGAGTCACTCTGAGTGTTTGTTACCTCCACAGGGAGCCTGGAGCCAGAGGGAATGGGCCCTGGGAGCCTCGGACCTCCTCAGGTGAGTGCAGTCCATCCCCAGACCTGACCAATAGCAGCCGTCACAGCCATTTCCCTAGACATGGAGGACAGACTGTGGAGCTGTCAGGGCCTGTTGTACTGGTCATTTCTGTACAAAAACAGGGGAACCAGTAACACAGCCCTGCCCAATTGCATCCTTGGATCCTTGGCGTCTTGGGACCCAACAGACACACACACAGACACACACACACGCACTCATTCATACACACACACACACACACACACACACACACCCCTCCCACTTCACCATTTGTTTCTATGTTCCTCCTCATTACAAGGGACTGACAGGCTGCACCACTTCATCATGAATCTCCATTCCAGGGGGAGCTCTCTTTGGGCCTACCCAGTACCCCTTCCCATCCAAGATCTCTCCCCCTTCTTCTTGGTTTCCTCTGCCATGTTCTCCTGAAGCTCCTAGAAAACCCTTCAAACAGAGTTTGTCCTGTTAAGGTGGGGAGCTGAGCCTAGAAGCTTCCCCAGCCCTTCTCCTGGTCATCAGAGCAGAAACTATCCTTCTGGGCGGCTCCTGTCCACGTGCCTCAGGTCTCCTTGAAACCCTCCCCTTGACCATTCCTTGGCTCCTGCCAATAAGCACTGAGAAAGGCCTTGGGTCCAAGCTCCGCAGTTCTAGTACACAGAGCTCTGGGCCATCCTGATGCTCTGGGGCCTCTAAGACCTGACCTGGCACAGGGAACTATCTCTCCTGTCTAAAAGAGGCTGCTGGGATTCTCGCTCTCACTTCTGTCATTCCTAGGCCCCAAAGTACTATACCAAGTGTTTCTTTTGCTGGTTTAACTTAAGCTGCCCTGTGCAGAGTGCCAGGAACTGGCAGAGACTGTGAGAACAATTGGGAGAAAAAGAAGGATCAAGAGTCACAGTGTGTCATGGCACTGTTGCCCCCTTTAGAATATGCCATAAGTCTTTTATTTCAAGTTTCTCTAGACATTTGTTCATCCCTTCTAATTGATCTCATTCTGCATTTCTTCATCCCCCCTTTCCTCTTAGTTCTCTTGTAGATTCCCCTCCCTCTCTTGCCATTCAACTCATCCTGTTCATTAGTTTTCTAATTTCAACCATTTTTCTTCCCTTTTCTCTCCCTCTCCTCATTGTCCACCTTCCTTGGCTGTTTTTGCCTAGATTCTTGTTCTGTGTCACATAGCTCTTCGGCTCACAGGGTCTTTTTTCCTTGACAATTCGTGCAAAGGCTCCAAAAGCCCCATTCTGAGGCTGTACTGTAGGAGCTTTTGGCCACTGCTTGGAGACCAGCTGCACAGATGCCTTCTTTTCTAAACCCTGTTGTCTAGAAGTGAAATACTAGAATAAAGGAAATAAACTGTGAAATGAGCCTTACACACAGACCACAACAAGGTCAGGGAAGCAGTTCCTAGATCAATGTAAACCTGTAAAATTCACAATGGCGATTCTCTTCGGTAAAAGGTGGTTTCTTTAGGAAAAGAGGTTATAGATAAAAGATAGAGCTAAAATAGACGCAGAGAGTGGGAAATGGGAAACGAGGTGTAGAAAGTAATAGGGTTAGCAAGGAAGAGTGTGGAAAAGTTCATTAACGGAATATGCCCTGTGGCCCTAGGATGCCCTTCATTATGAGTTCCATAATAAGTCACTTCTCAGCTTTATTTCAAAAGAACCAAAATTCAATCGGTCTCTTAATAACGGGTTCAAGAGTTGACTCTGACTCTGAGAAAGCCTATGACCTTTGGGTATATCCCTTCTCTGTATTTCAGTTTCTTCTTGTAAATTGGAGGGGGTTGAACTCTTTCCTTCTGAAGGATCTTTCAGCCCCACATCTTCTGACTTTTGATGCTGCAGGAGGTTGTGACATTCAAGGACGTGGCTGTGGACTTCACCCAGGAGGAGTGGGGGCTCTTGGACCCCTCTCAGAAGGAGCTGTTCAAGGAGGTCATGGTGGAGAACGCCCAGAACCTGTTGTCCTTGGGTAAGGACACTTCTGATAATTGCAAATGTACCATCAAAAGAAATATCTTCATTGCCCAATGTGAAGGCTTTGGGATGGGGGAAGAGAAGGCACAGGGCTGGTCTTATGTTTTGTGACAGGACCTGGGAATGTCCTTTGTTGTTCCCGAAGCTCTCTCTTACCCATTCCCAGGTCAAAAATTAAATCAGGAGAAGCATCTCAAACATGGAACTAATCTTAGATGAATTTTGATCGCCAAAGCTCTGAAAACTGCTCAGCCTTTCCTCTTCCTTATATCTCCTTCCTTTTTCATATGGATCCAGTATTTGAAATATTATTCGTTTTAGCAAGCATCAGTTTGTAGCCAAAGCACCTGCTTGTCCCTCATATGGGAAGTTTCTCCTTGATCTGCCTTTGGATCGTCCTCATATTCCAGTACAAGGGGTGGGTAGAATGGAATAAGCATTTATTTCTACCTGTGTTTGCCAGGGGCTGTGCCATATGCTTTCCTTACAAACTGTAACAATACTGCTTAAGAACAACTTCCAGCAAATAAGTTATTTTGATGATTCTAAGGACCGAAATTCATGACAGGGGACAAATCAAGAAAGACGCTGGTTGTATCCAGAGAGAAAAACTCATAAATAGAAATATGGATAGCATAATTTTACATTTCTATGCATTTGCAGCCATCTGTAAGCTGAGTGCAGACAAATGGAAGGAAAAAAAATTTACTTGATAATTTTCTTGTGTATTTGAAAGGAATAGCAAGTTGTGCATTGTGGATTTACAGTTTCATGTGCAATCATCTTTTTATTGAACTACGGTACTGAAATGCTTGTTTATAAATTAAAAGTACAACAAAATAGTTGTGGATTTACAGTTTCATGTGCAATCATCTTTTTATTGAACTATTATACTGAAATGTTTGTTTATAAGTTAAAAGTACAACAAAATATTATGTTACTTTAATGTCATCTTCACATTTTAAGTCAGGTGATATTGTTATCCCCATTTCAGAGTTGAGGAAGCAGGAAAACAAATAGAATTTAATTGACTTGTCCAGAGGTACACAGTTAGTAACCCAGGTTTAGGTTCAGAAGTTTCTGCCAGAAGGGAGCTTCACAGAACAGGAGGTGGGAGGAAGGGCCTTTGCCTTTTTCAGAGGAAGCTATACAAATAGTGGGCACATCCTGCCTTAGGTGACTTGCTTTACAGTCCCCAATGGGTGAGTATTGACTGATTTGTCTGAACATGAGGGGCTCAATTTCAGCTTGGAGCAGCTTTGGATCCTCATTTTTCCCTGAAGAGAACTAAGTGATCAACTTCTCTCCATCTTCTCTTTCTGATTTCCATGCCCAGGGCTTCCAGTTCCCAGAGAAGAGGCGATCTCTTATTTTGAGCAAAGGGAAACCCCCTGGATGCTGGACCAAGAAGATCTGAGGAGCTGCTCTCCAGGTGAGTGAGGTGAAAGCAGGGATATGAGAGCTGTGGTTACAAGAGGCTCCTGGCAGTTATCCTGAAGTACATGCTCAGTTTGGGGAGAAAGGCCAGATTTAGAATTCTTTACTGAATATTTCTTGGCAGCCGTGTCCGGGGCTAGTCAGTGAATCTGGCTGTCTGCTCCACAAAATGAGTGGGGCCCACTGCAAGGCCCCGTAAGGCCCTTCCACTGCTCATCTGTCATTGTGTAAGAAATCCTTCTTTGGGATTTGGGGCAATGGAATTCCTGAAAGTGCCCAGAGGGAATAGGTTTGGGACATGAGCCATTTCTTAGAACTTTTTCTTGTCAGTAAACAATTAAGGGCTTGCTACTTGGCAGTCCTGTGCTAAACACCAGGAACACAAATAGAGATATGAGGGACATCCTATGCCCTCATGGAGGTCCCCCACCACAGAGTGGCGGGGCAGACAATACACCAGCAATCCTGGAGTGACCCACTGTGCACCAGATAAATTGAATAATTTAGTGCTCCAGTGCATCATTAATTGGTGAGGATCATGATGGTTTGAGAAGGGGAGTAGAACTGGGGAGGAAAGGGCCAAAGTGAAATAAAACAGGTAGCATTTATATAGCCCTATGTGCTGTGCTCTGCACTGTCTTATTTCATCCTCATGAGAACCTGAAGATTTAAGTGCTATTATTATGCCCATCTTACAGATAAAGAAACTGAATCTAACAGTCCTATAACTTGACTTGCAAGGTTCTGAGGTGGGAATAAAATCCTGGGCTTCCTGATTTAAGGCCCTATCCACATTCTATCCATTGTAACTGTATTCTGGTTTTGAAACATATGATGAACACGGTCTAACATGTGTGATGTAGAAAAGAAAAGATGAGCAGTGGAAGGGCCTTACAGGGCCTTGCAGTGGGCCCCACTCATTTTGTGGAGCAGACAGCCAGATTCACTGACTCGCCCCGGACATGGCTGCCAAGAAATATTCACTGGACAAGCTCCTGTGGAGATATGGAAATTCATTTTTTTTTTTTTAAGTCTAGCCAGTCAAAAAGCATTGCCAATTACTGTTTAAAAAAAGATTTCTATCAGTTCCAATGGAGCAGTAATGAACTGAACCAGCTACACTCAGCGAAAGAACTCTGGGAGATGACTAAGAACCATTACATTGAATTCCCAATCCCTATATTTTTGCCCACCTACATTTTTGATTTCCTTCACAGGCTAATTGTACAATATTTCAGAGTCCGGTTCTTTTTGTACAGCAAAATAATGGTTTGGACATGTGTACTTACTTTGTATTTAATTTATACTTTAACATATTTAACATGTATTGGTCATCCTGTCATCTAGGGGAGGGGGGAGGGGGAAGGAGGAGAAAAATTGGAACAAAAGGTTTGGCAGTTGTCAATGCTATAAAATTACTCATGCATATAACTTGTAAATAAAAAGCTATTAAAAATTAAAAATAAATAAATAAAAATTAAAAAAAGATATATATTTATGTTGGCTCATGACAAATGTTGCCCTATGTTGGAATCTTTACAAATTGCTAACTCATTAGAGTTGATGTTTTGGGCCAGAACCTGAAACAAGGTACTAAGTAGAACTAATTAATACAATGCTTGTGTTCATACCTTTACTCATTGGAGTTCACAAGTATGGAAGATTCACAAAGTTAACTGTGTATCTTTGTGAATTCACACCTCCCTTGAAGCTCTTAGGGCCAGAGAGCACTATGGGAGAAAACCCATAATCCCTCTCTCTCGTATCCCACAATTCCTCTCTCTCATATATAAGATACAGAAAGAGGCTATCAGGGAGAATTCAGCCAAATTACATGAAAAAAAGAGCGTCAAGTCAGAAGAAGCCACAAGTCGGAACTGAACTGAGGATTGAGAAGGCTCTCTCAGAGGCACAACCAGATTCATCTTCATCTCACACCACTGTGGTGGCTGGGTTCCTGCACTTCCCCCACTGAGACCAAGCTGGTCTGAAAGACTCACCAGAAAGCTAGCCAAGCCCCAAGTGAAGGAAACAAGGGATTCATTCCATCTTTGTGCTGGCTGGAGGCTGAAGAAAGCAGAGGCAGAGGCTGAAGGACAAAACCTTTGGATTTGGAGACATTCGGAGCGAGCTCTTGGAACTGAGCAGAAAGATAGTTCTCTTGCAGAGAGAACTATTATATTAAAAAGAAGAAAAACACCAACAGTCCTAAATGACACAATGGTCAAGTACATATCTTGTTTTTAGCACATCTTGTTCAGGCTATTAGAGCTTGGATGAGATGGGCTTGCTAGATAACTCAGGAGGGAGAGCACTCTGGTCCGGGGAGAGACAGCCCCCGAGGGACTTTGCAGGCCTGTGGCCATTTGTACATGAGCGTCCAACCTTCCTTCAATGCTAGGAATAATCTGATATCAAGTTGAGAAACCAGAAGAATCTGTTACACTTAGAAGCAGCCAGAGTTTCATGGACTCAGGGCACAGTCCTCCACAGCCGTGTACTATTGATCTTGATACGCTGAAATCATTGCAGAAAGTCTTGTAAAGGTAGAACTGTGCACATCTCTGTGGTCCCAGAGCACAACTACCTTTATAACCAAATCAGACAATTATTCACCATTTTAGGTGCCACTAAGACATTTTTGGGTTAGATCCCTTGAATCTTTGTCTTAAGCATTCACGGAATTGGTGAATTTTTAAAAGGGAAAGATTGCAATACTGCAGCTTGCACTACCCTTCCACATCTCAGGATGATGAACTCAATTTTTGTGTTTGAGACATTTTCAGATGTAGTTAATTTCATGCATTTAAAAAAAACTGTCATCTTGGGATATGCAAGGGGCATATGATTTAAAAAAAAAAAAAGAAATAGGTGATAGCTATCTCAAAAAAAAAAAATAATGGATCAGAATTAAATCACTTCTACCTCAGGTAAATACAAAAAAAAAAAAAAAAAAAACTATGTTAGCCTGCTGAATATGATACTATATAATGTAATAGAAAAAAAAAATAGAATTGAAAGTGATCAGCATGGAAATTTATTATACTTACAAGCAGGACAGATCATGAAACAATTTGAGTATTTCCTATATGTGCACTAGATGCCATGTCTATGAAAAAGAGGCAGAAAGCAGATAATGAAAGGGAAAGGGGAAAATTGAGAGTTGAGATAATTGTCATATACTGTAGGCAGAGCATGCCCATTCACAGGGTGTAAATTCTAGTCGCAGCTGCTGGGATTTGGGCCAATTCACTCAGCCACTGAACTGGTAGCCACCTGAGTTGTGCATCTAAGGAGAATGAAGGCACTCTCTGGGTGTCACAGGTTATTGTGAGGCTCCATTGTTATTGTGCATGAAACTCCTTAGAAATTAGATCTTGTTTGGGATGTGAACTAATGAAACTTAAAATGATTGGTTTTGCCCATTTTATATTTTTCTCTTTGCTTAGGAAAAGAGAAAATGACTGAGTTTCTCTTCTGCTGGTGGAAGGAAAGGAATATAAATACGTGTGAGTGTGTGTGTGTGTGTGTGTGTGTGTGCGCGCGCGCACACACATGCATCATGACTATGTCTGCTTTATAGTTTTCTCTTTTTCTTTTGTTTTGGAAGGACAGATCAGAATGAAATGAAAGAAATTCCTGCGGAGCTAAGCCATTCTGTGATAGAAACTCCCAAGAAGTGGTTCATGGGTGATGGATCCTGTGACTTTACTTGGACAAAAAGCTGTGCGACACATGAGAGAATCCAGCTTAGAGAGAGACATTGTGAATGTACCGAATGTGGAAAAGGTTTTATAAAAAAGGAAAATCTTATTGTACAATTGAGAATCCACACAGGAGAGAAACCTAACCAGTGTGGGAAAAGTTTTATAAAAAAAGGAGCTCTTATTTTACATCAGAGGACCCACACTGGAGAGAAGCCTTATGAATGTAACCACTGTGGAAAGGCTTTTAGACAAAAGGGAGCTCTTACTGTACATCAGAGAATCCACACTGGAGAGAAACCTTATGCATGTAACCAGTGTGGAAAGGCTTTTATACAAAAGGGAGCTCTTAATGTACATCAGAGAACCCACACTGGAGAGAAGCCTTATGAATGTAACCACTGTGGAAAGGCTTTTAGACAAAAGGGAGCTCTTACTGTACATCAGAGAATCCACACTGGAGAGAAACCTTATGCATGTAACCAGTGTGGGAAAAGTTTTATAAAAAAAGGAGCTCTTATTTTACATCAGAGAACCCACACTGGAGAGAAGCCTTATGAATGTAACCACTGTGGAAAGGCTTTTAGAAGCAAGAACGGTCTTATTGGACATGAGATGATACACACTGGAGAGAAACCTTATGAATGTAACCACTGTGGAAAGGCTTTTAGAAGCAAGAACGGTCTTATTGGACATGAGATGATGCACACTGGAGAGAAGCCTTATGAATGTAACCAGTGTGGAAAGGCTTTTATACAAAAGGGAGCTCTTAATGTACATCAGAGAATCCACACTGGAGAGAAGCCTTATGAATGTAACCACTGTGGAAAGGCTTTTAGAAGCAAGAAAGATCTTATTGGACATGAGATGATGCACACTGGAGAGAAGCCTTATGAATGTAACCACTGTGGAAAGGCTTTTAGAAGCAAGAAAGGTCTTATTGGACATGAGATGATACACACTGGAGAGAAGCCTTATGAATGTAACCATTGTGGAAAGGCTTTTATACAAAAGGGAGCTCTTAATGTACATCAGAGAATCCACACTGGAGAGAAGCCTTATGAATGTAACCACTGTGGAAAGGCTTTTAGAAGCAAGAAAGATCTTATTGGACATGAGATGATGCACACTGGAGAGAAGCCTTATGAATGTAACCACTGTGGAAAAGCTTTTAGAGAAAAGGGAGATCTTACTAAACATCAGAGAATCCACACTGGAGAGAAGCCTTATAAATGTAACCACTGTGGAAAGGCTTTTAGACAAAAGGGAGCTTTTAATGTACATCAGAGAATCCACACTGGAGAGAAGCCTTATAAATGTAACCAGTGTGGAAAAAATTTTATAAAAAAAGGAGCTCTTATTTTACATCAGAGAACCCACACTGGAGAGAAGCCTTATGAATGTAACCACTGTGGAAAGGCTTTTAGAAGCAAGAAAGGTCTTATTGGACATGAGATGATGCACACTGGAGAGAAACCTTATGAATGTAACCACTGTGGAAAGGCTTTTAGAAGCAAGAAAGGTCTTATTGGACATGAGATGATGCATACTGGAGAGAAGCCTTATGAATGTAACCAGTGTGGAAAGGCTTTTATACAAAAGGGAGCTCTTAATATACATCAGAGAATCCACACTGGAGAGAAGCCTTATGAATGTAACCACTGTGGAAAGGCTTTTAGAAGCAAGAAAGATCTTATTGGACATGAGATGATGCACACTGGAGAGAAGCCTTATGAATGTAACCACTGTGGAAAGGCTTTTAGAAGCAAGAAAGATCTTATTGGACATGAGATGATGCACACTGGAGAGAAGCCTTATGAATGTAACCACTGTGGAAAGGCTTTTAGACAAAAGGGAGATCTTACTACACATCAGAGAATCCACACTGGAGAGAAGCCTTATAAATGTAACCACTGTGGAAAGGCTTTTATACAAAAGGGAGCTTTTAATGTACATCAGAGAATCCACGCTGGAGAGAAGCCTTATAAATGTAACCACTGTGGAAAGGCTTTTATACAAAAGGGAGCTTTTAATGTACATCAGAGAATCCACGCTGGAGAGAAGCCTTATAAATGTAACCACTGTGGAAAGGCTTTTCGATACAAGGTAGCTCTTACTATACATCAGAAAATCCACACTGGAGAGAAACCTTATGAATGTAACCACTGTGGAAAGGCTTTTAGAGACAAGAGAGTTCTTACTGTACATCAGAGAATCCACACTGGAGAGAAACCTTATGAATGTAACCAGTGTGGAAAGGCTTTTATACAAAAGGGAGCTCTTAATGTTCATCAGAGAATCCACACTGGAGAGAAACCTTATGAATGTAACCACTGTGGAAAGGCTTTTAGAGACAAGGGAGCTCTTACTGTACATCAGAGAATCCACACTGGAGAGAAGCCTTATAAATGTAACCACTGTGGAAAGGCTTTTGGACATAAATCTAGTCTTATTGACCATGAGCGTACCCACACTTAAGAGAAACTTTATGACTGTAATCAATGTTGGAAAGCTTTTGCAAATAGAGGATTTCTTACTAGTAATCAAAGAACCCAAACTGGACAGAAACCTTCTCAATGTAACCAATGTGGAAACCTGGGACGCTAATGTATTGTTGGTAAAATTGTGAATGGATCCAACCATTCTGCTGAGCAATATGGAACTATACCCAAAGGGCTATCAACAGGTACATAGCCTTTGAACTAGCAATGTTTCTACTGGGCTTATTTACCAAAGAGATCCTAAAGGAGGAAAAAGGGCCCACATGTGCGGAAATGTTTCTGCAGCCCTATTTGTAGTGGCAAGAAATTGGAAACTGAATGGATGCCCATTAGCTGGGAAATGCTGAGTAAGTAATAGCACATTAATGTTGTGGAATATTATTGTTCTATAAGGAATGATCAGCAGGATGATGCCAGAGACGCCTGGTGAAACTACATGAACTGATGCAAAGTGAAGTGAGCAGAACCAGGAGATCATCACACATGGCAACAGCAAGACTATACAATGATCAGTTCTGGTAGATGTGGCTCTTTTCAACAATGACATGATTCAGGCCACTTCCAATGATCTTGTGATGAAGAGAGCCATCTATACTGATAGAGGACTGTGGGAACAGAGTGTGGATCACAACATAGCAACTCTTTGTGCACCTAACAAGTTGGTGGGAATAGCCCAAAAACACTGATGAGAGAAGTTTCCTAGGACTGCTGTCACCGCCTGTGAGATGAGTCCCAGCTGCCCCAAAGCACAATGTAGCCAAGCCTCTGACACCGGCCTGGGGGTCAGTTTCCTTTCCCAGATGTTCCCTTTCAAACGTGGCAGATGGACTTCATTCCATTGCCAGCTGCCCATGGTTCCAAATATGCTTTGGGGATGGTCTGTATACGTTCGCGCTGGGTGGCAGAGTACCTCCTCATACTGGCACAAGCTGTAGGCTAGCAAAAATCATTTTAGATAAAAAGCATTTCAGACACACATGGGTCACAATATGCCAACCCTTTGTGCGGTCACAAAGAACTGAAAAATAAATATGTGTCTGTCTACTGGGGAATGGCTGAACAACTTGTGGTACTTGAAGACCATGGAGTATTATTGTTCTATAAGAATGAGGAACGGGCTGGTTTTGGAAAGGCCTGGAGTTACATGACCTGATACTGATCCAAACAAACAGAACCAGAAGTACATTGTACACAGTAACAGTCCAAATGCATGATGGACAACTGTGAAAGCCTTGGTCTTTATCAGAGGTTCAGGGATGCAAAGCAATCCCAATAGACTTTGCACAGAAAATGCCATCTGCATCCACAAAAAGAACTATGGAGACTGAATGTAAATAAACATATGCTATGTTCTCTACTTTTTTCTTTTTTTTTTTTTTTTTTTTTTTTAATCTCTTCAATTTTTCTCTCCCCAGAACATGCATAAAGCAATGTGTATTAAGAAGAAACAAAGTTACTAGGGAAAAAAAGAAAAAAAAAATCATTCCATTATGTAGGGTTCTTAAAGAAATACTTAATAATAGCTGTACCCATTTTACAAGAGCTTCATTACCTAAGGTGGTTTCACCCTGGTCAATCACTCAGCACCAACAATTATGCCTTTTACCCCCCAGTTATCAAGGATGGGAAAAAAAGTTAATGGAATACTTAATCCCTCTCTCCCCTTATTAAATTGATGGAAGAGCTCGGTAGGAAGAAGCTATTATGAGATAATATCAGGACCCCTTATATCATTGTATTCACGGGTGAAAGCATAGCAACTTAATGCTCCCTCCTACAGGGACTCACCTACAGGGAACTCTATTGTGATAATGTCTACAGACATCATCAGAGACTTACCAACTGGTCTCTCAGTCCCATTCTTTAGGAATCTCAACTGAGACTCAGCTCCTAATGCAGGCCTGTGATTGCATCTGATAGAATCTCTGAAAGCCTTCCTTGGAGCCATGGTAGAAAGGTCCCTTTGGAGTCCTGCTCACCACTCCCACTTTAGCCAGACTCAAGGTTGTATATTTGTGGTTCCACCTGCCATGTCCTAAATGGGCAATACCACCTGCCAGATGGCAGAATCTACAGGACACCACTGGATTTACAAGATCAGGTCACCAGGAGGTTCTACAATCCAGGTAGGTGGTCCTGTTCACAAACTCCTGAACCTCTCCACATTGGGAAGTCAGCTGTCCTGGTCTGTTTCATAGAGCAGTAGCTTATGTAAAAGAAGCAGCCAGTGCCCCCTATCATTATTTCTATCCCCCTTCTCCTCACACTCCCAAAGTAATCTTTAGAAGAAAAATTATCCATGTGGAAAAGGCGCACGTTAAACCAGAACTAATTGTCTTAGTAGCAGGTTTTAGAGTCCCTACCATTGCAGACCCTTTCTTGGAGGGTCCATGATACTCAGGTGTCTCTCAAGAAATTCAAGTTTCACTCTATATCCAGAGCATAACCAGCTATATGTGCCCTTACCTTGGATGACCAAATCTTATGAACATAATTTCACTTTTATTTCAATTCTATATGCTTTGTTTTCCTAAATGTCTCAGTCAGTTCTTCTGACCAGCTCCTTCAGTCACAGATGTGCCTGAAGACAAGTCTATAGTGCTGGAAAAGCCACCTTAAAAATAATCAATGCAGTTGCCTGTCTCAAAAAAATCAATCATCCGACCTCTAACCTCCCTGTACAATAAAGGCAATTGCAAAGGCATCTATTCAATTTCTGGGTTGATGTAGAAATCCCCCAAAGCCTTTCTTGTTCCATAGCAGTGGCACAGAGAAACACCCATACCTGGAGGTGCTACAAGCTGCGAGGTGCACTTACTTTGTCTGGGATTCACCCTCTATTTTCCATATCTTGGCTGTAGAATTGCTTCCTTGACCAGGACTGTCCTTCTTATGTTGTTCTACCCTATATCACTGCCTTCCTCCCTTTTGAGAGGATCTCTCTCATTTTGTCTACACCATGCCCAAGTTGTCCCCGGAAATCACTCAGCTGAAGTTCCTCTCTGTTGAAAGCTGTTCCTCCATGAGCAATGGAGGCTGACTTTTCTGACTATTGCAACCCTGTTGGCTTCTCTTGGATTCCTCACCTAGACCATAGCCACCTTTAGCTCACTGTACCCCTCTGTCAGAAGCATCTTGACAGAACTAGCCACAGGCCTGAAACAGCCAGGGAAGTTTGTCACAAACCACCAAATGCAGGTTTATTCACTCAATCTCATGGTATTGCAAAACCAGAGGGTGCTGGACACCCTAACAGGTGAGAGAGGGAGATGATGTATCATCACTGGAGAGACATGGTGTTTCTTTGTCAGAATTTTCTGAAGAATGTCTCCTCCTTACCTTCTTTCCAGTTGCCTGAACACATTGGCCGTATTCTCCATTCTGCCCTCCCTGGTTTGATGTTTCTCTTCTTTATTTGGCTTGTCATCTTCCTTGGCATTCACTTTATAATTCAC
This sequence comes from Antechinus flavipes, assembly GCF_016432865.1. Lineage (NCBI taxonomy): Eukaryota > Metazoa > Chordata > Mammalia > Dasyuromorphia > Dasyuridae > Antechinus > Antechinus flavipes. The sequence goes on along the minus strand of NC_067400.1, from coordinate 635,657,972 downwards.
TTATTTTACATAAAATCCAAATCCTGTCTCAAATCAAAGTTCCTCATCAATCTTCAGGGCCATTCCAACTTTTTGATCAGAAGGAGAAAATAAGGAAATATTATTATGATTATGTTTTTATTTTTTATTTGATTAAAGCTTTTTATTTACAAAACCACTCCATGGGTTGTAGAATGGGAAAGTAATGGAATATTGTTCTATGAGAAATGGTCAGAAGGCTACTGTCAGAGAGGCCTGGAGAAACTTACGTGAACTGATGCTAAGTGAAGAGTAGAACCAAGAGAAAGGTACAGATGGCAAAAACAAGATTATGGGACAATCAGCTGTGATGGACATGACTTTCAACAATGAGGTGATTCAGGCCTGTTTCAATAGACTTGTGAAGGAGAGAGGCAGCTACACCCAGAGAAAGGCCTCTGGGGACCTAATTTACATCACAACATAGCACTGACATCTTTTGTTGTTTACTTGCTTTTTCTCTTTCTCAGGTTTGTTTTTTTTTTTTTTTTTTTTTTCATTTTTGATCTGATCTTTTTTGAGCAGCATGATAATGTGTTAATGTGGATATAAGAATTGCATACTTTAACTTATACTGGATTATTTGCTGTCTAGGGAAGGAGAGTGGGGCAAGTGAGGGAGAAAAATTTGGAACAAAAGATTTTGCAAGGATGAATGTTGACAACTATCTTTGCCTGCATTTTGAAAATAAAAAGCTATTTAAAATAGAAAAAAAATTCACTGAAGAAAAGAGCTTTATAAATAGAGTTGGCCAAATGAAAAAGGAGGTTAAAAAACTACCTGAAAAAATAATTCATTAAAAATTTGAATTAGACTAGTGGTGTTATGCCACAGTTCTCTTTAACTGTCCTGACTCAGTTTCCCTGTAAAAATTTCCCTTGTCTCAGTTTCCTTAACTGTTCTGTCTCAATCTCTTATAAATTAGCAAGATAAGAGAGTAGATTCCTGACTGTTTTGTGTCCTCAAGGATTTACAATATTCCTTTAGAATATTCCAAGATAACCCATGATATCTTTACTTCTTTGTCTCCGGATTTTTTAGGGTTTTATGGCTTCCCCTCCCTGATAAAAACTTTCCCTCCCTTTCTCTTCTTTGTCTCCAAAAAGGTATTTAAGAAGTTGGGGTTCCTCCATTCATTGCTGGAGTATGGCGGCTGGCAGTTGTATGCTGGACTCCTCCAGCCCTGGGACCAACATGAATTCCTTGGTCCCAGTATATCTTTATCTCTGTCTGACTGGATAATCTGAGACGAGAGTCCTGTCCAGTCAATCTTACTCTCCCATTAATAAAAATATTAAAGCTCTCTAATCTCTCTCCTGCCTCAGTTTCTCCGGCATTACAATTTGGAGGTCCCACCGAGATAATAGAAACTGAGAACTGGATTAGAGATTAGAGACCTCTCGGTCTCCACCTAGGCCTGAGGGGGGCTCAGGACCTGGGTCTGTTCCTTGAGAAAAGACCAGCACTCTGGCTACCCCCAGAGCCTCCTAGGAAAAGGAAGCAGTTCTTCAGCCTCAGTCCGGCCTACAGCGGACAACGAAATCGATTCAGCATTTGATTCGGCATTCGGGAGAGTAAGTCTGTCTGGGTACCTTTTGGGGTACCATCTGGTTCTGGTTCTGGTCTGTTCTGTTGCTAGCAACCTGTGGTCTCAGAATAAATACCGACGGGTTTAAAAATTCTGAGACAGGTATTTTCTGGGACGCTGGAAAATATCCTCTGGGTATGTGTTATATGTTTGTTTAATGTTGTAACTGTGTAGTCTGTGTGATATATGTTCTATGTTCTGTGTGGTTTGTTTGTCTGTTATGTTGTTGGTTGGAAAATTTTTTTAAGAACAACGTTGCAACTGTGCTTAGTAAATTGGAGCTCCACGTGTGTCTCTGTGTGTCTGTGTTAAAATTTAGGAAGCTTGTAAGAGATAAGGATTCAGCCTCTGTGTTGCAGGCTTAGAAAATATCAAGAAGTTTGAAAAATCTTTCTCTGTCTCTGGCTGACTGCAGCAGCCTGTGAGAAGAAGGGAGAAAAGGGAGAGAAAGGAAGAAATAAAAAAAGGAAAAGAAAAAAAAACATATTGAAAGGGATTTGAAAGTTCGGAAAGTTAAAATATATATGTATAGAAGAGCAGTGTGCTAACATTTAAAGGAAAGATGTTTGAATGGAATATCTAGGCATTCTCTGTGAAGGCAGAGAAAAGCACTAAATGGGCTTGGAAGTTCACAGAAACCCCTTTGGATTCTGGAATGGGAAAAGGGAATTCAAGGTGAAACAAACCTCTCTCTGGGGGTGGAGGTCCTGGAAACAGCCCCTAGTCTTGTTTTTGCTGATTTAAGAGCTTTGTTAAGTTTTAAGAACAATGATTAAGGAAAATTTGCTTGTGATTTTAAACTTTTTTAAGGAAAAGCCTACTAGAATAAAGAG
>NC_067400.1:635588156-635655033 GCF_016432865.1 Antechinus flavipes | reverse complement strand
CTAGTAAGAAATCCTTTATTTGCAAAAGCTTTCCAACATTGATTAAAGTCATACAGTTTCTCTTAAGTGTGGGTACGCTCATGGTCAGTAATGTTGGAATCCTTACTAACTGCTAACTAATTAGAGTTGATCTAATCTTACAAGAAGATGTTTTGGGCAGAACTTGAAACAAGGTACTAAGTAGAACTAATTAATACAAGGCTTGTGTTCACACCTTTACTCATTGGAGTCCACAAGTATGCTAGCTTCACAAAGTACACTTTCTAACTTCAAGGGAGTCCACACCTCCCTTAAAGCTCGTTGGGCCAGAGAGCACTATGGGAGAAAACCCATAATCCCATTCTCTCAGAAGAGTCGGATAAAAGGCCAGCGATGAGGGCTCTATGGCAGAATACATTTTTTCCACTTGGCTGGCTGGTGGCGGACGAAGAGCTTTCAGAGGATAAAGCTACGAGTGAGAGTTCAGTGGAACCAGATTCATCTTCATCTCACACCACTGTAGTTGGTGGCTGGGCTCCCCGGAGGGAGTCAAGAGAGACATTCCATTTCTGTGTTGGTTGGAGGCTGAAGAAAGCAGAGGCAGAGGCTGAAGGACAGAACCTTTGGATTTGGAGACATCCGAAGGGCTCTAAGCCTCTAAACCGGCTGTGCTTTGAGAAGAACAAGAATTCCAACATTTGGAGTGCAACAAAGAAATTTTGTTAGAAGAGTTAAAGTAGAATTTCAGCTAAGATGGGACAGATATTTAGAAAACAGCCTGTTTCTGTTCAAGGAAAATGTTTAGAGAGCATTGTCAAAGTTATGGAAAGCCAAGGTTTAATTATAAGTTTACAGCAAATCACTGAACTTTTACATACTATAAAGGACATATGTCCTTGTTTCTCTCTTGATAAGGAATTACATCTAAATGAATGGAAATTGGTTGGAGAGGATCTTTGTCAATTCTATGATAAAAATGGGCCTAACTCAATAATTAATACATATAATGTAATACAATTGGCTATAAGAAGTTATTTAAGTGATAGAATGATGAAAAGGAAAGTACAGGAGGAAGAAGTGCCAACTTTACTAGGTGAAAAGGAGGACGAATCAGATGAGAATGGAGTTAATTACAATTCTGAGTATGATACTTCACAGCAGGAGGAATTAGGTGATTCCACATCTCATGACCCTCCCCCCCGCAATTAACCCTTCATGGGTGGAATAAGGGGGAGGGAGAGAGACAGAAACACAGTCCGCTTCTCCTGTAAAGCAGAATTTGACAAGATTAGAAAAAGCATTAATTAAAGCAAAAAATGAAGGAGAAGATATATCTGATTTTATAAATGCATGTCCTGTGATTGAAGAGCTCAACTCCTCAGGTCAAAAAGAGAGAAAATACACTCCTTTTAATTTGGAAAAAATTAAAGATTTGAAAAAGGGTTACACTCTTTATGGGGCTACACCATCTTATGTGAAGATGTTACTAGATAAGTTGTCTTATGAAATCCTAACCCCGAATGACTGGAAATCCATAGCGAAAACTTGTCTAGAACCGGGACAAAATTTATTGTGGCTTTCGGAGTTTCATGAATTATGTAGGATTCAAGCCCAACACAACAGGCAAACAGGACAAATCACTTTTGACCAACTAGCTGGTCAAGGTCAGTATTCAGAGAGTTCAGAACAGATTTATTATCCCATAACAGTATATGAGCAAATTTCTAAGGCTGCAATAAAAGCTTGGAATTCTCTCCCTGGACAGAAAGATGGAAATAATGCTTTCACAAAAATAGAGCAAGGTCCCAATGAACCTTTTGCAGATTTTGTGAACGTTTACAAACAGCTGTAATAAGAACCATTGGAGACAATGCAGCAACAGAAATAATGACCAGACATTTGGCTAAGGAAAATGCCAATGAGGTTTGCGAAAGAATTATATGGGGGCTAGACAAAGATGCTCCTTTGGAAGAGATCATAAGATGCTGTGCCACAGTGGGCCAAATGCTTATTATGCCCAAACTATGATGAACATGGAAAGACAAGGAGCTTCTTGGCAAAGGAATTCTAGAGAAACTCGTCGATGTTTTCAATGTGGAAAAGTTGGACATTTGAGAGCTCATTGTAGAAATGGAGATAGAATGAGAAGACAGGGTGAGAGAAAACCCAAAACCCCATGTCCAAAATGTAACGGAGGCTTTCACTGGGCCTCTAAATGTATATTGACCCAGAGGAATGAGAGGCAGGGCCCAGCTCCAAAGTATCACTCAAAGGACAGGTGGGGCATGATAGCAGCTGAGGTTACACCCAGAGAGACTTTAGAAATTCAGGACTCTGATGTCATCAACCAACAGAAAAGCTATCAGGATTACAGTTGGGAAGAAACAGACCTTTTAAGACAACAAGGCAGTATCCAGTGCAAACAGTTCCAATGTAATTACCAGATGATGAGGAGAAATCCCAAATTTGGTAAATAGAAGGGAATTAGGTTAACTGCTTGGGGAAGGGGATCTGCTTATATTTCCACAGATGGAGAAAGAATCAAATGGCTGACAAGGAGACTGTTAAAAAGACTTTTAAAATCTTCAGGAATCATTGGATTTCCTAACACCAGATGAAACTGTTTTAGTTCTTGAAAAACCAGCAAGAATCATTGGGTTCCCTGAGATGAAAAATTGTTGATGAGATCTTTTGCAGTACTTCAGAGCTTACAAGAATTATTAGATTCCTGGCACATGAACTAATGGACAATGGATTCCTTATGGACTATTTCTAGGACTTATGGACATGTGTAAATCTTCAGGTTGATTCATGTTGTTACATTACTACTAGCCTGTGTTATAATATTATGTGCTTATGTAAATTATGTATAATGTCTCCCATATTGATGGATTTATGTATACCATGTATATCGGTTACAAAGTTCTGGCCCATATTGATGAATTTATGTGTACCCCTTCAGAAACCCACTAATCTGATTAGATTTCCTATTTCCTTTGGTGTTTTCATCTAACAAAAGAAAGGGGGAGATGTTGGAATCCTTACTAACTGCTAACTAATTAGAGTTGATCTAATCTTACAAGAAGATGTTTTGGGCAGAACCTGAAACAAGGTACTAAGTAGAACTAATTAATACAAGGCTTGTGTTCACACCTTTACTCATTGGAGTTCAATGAGTTCACACCTCCCTTGAAGCCCTTTGGGCCAGAGAGCACTATGGGAGAAAACCCACAATCCCTCTCTTGAGCATAAATAGAGCTTCAATGGGCCAGTCGAGGAAGTTCTTCAGAGTGAAGAAGCTACAAGTCGAGATTTCACCGGAATGACATGAAGAGTGGAGCTGGCTGGAGGCTAAAGAAAAGCAGAGGCAGAGGCTGAAGGACCAGACCTTTGGATTTGGCAACATTCGGAGAGAGCTCTTGGAACCAAGCAGAGAGATAGGCCTCTAAGCTAACCGGGCTATATTGGAGATAATAAAAGATCTGAACTTTTATCACCTGGCTGCGTTTTGAGAAGAAAAAGCTCACCAACAAGTAAGACTAGATTTATGTCTAAAAGCCTTTTCACAGTGGTAACATTCATAAGGTTTCTCTCCAGTGTGGACTCTCTGATGTACAGGGAGAGCATTCTTATCTCTAAAAGATTTTCCACAGTGGTTACATTCATAAGGTTTCTCTCCAGTGTGGATTCTCTGATGTAAAATAAGAGTACTTTTTTGTATAAAATGTTTTCCACACTGGTTACATTCATAAGGTTTCTCTCCAGTGTGGATTCTCTGATGTATGATAAGTTTTCCCTTGCTTCTAAAAGCCTTTCCACATTGGTTACATTCAAGGTTTCTCTTCAGTAGGGATTTTCTGATGTGTAGTAAGGGTTCCCTTTTCTCTAAAGGCCTTTCCACACTGGTCACATTCATAAGGTTTCTCTTCAGTGTGGGTTCTCTGATGTTTAGTAAGACCTCCCTTTTGTGTAAAAGCCTTTCCACACTTATTACATTCATAAGGTTTCTCTCCAGTATGGATTCTCTGATGTACAGTAAGATCTGTCTTCCTTCTAAAAGCCTTTCCACACTGGTTACATTCATAAGGTTTCTCTCCAGTGTGGATTCTCTGATGTACAGTGAGACTTTTCTTAACTGTAAAAACCTTTCCACATTGGTTACATTCATAAGGTTTCTCTTCAGTGTGGATTCTCTGATGTGTAGAAAGGGCTCCCTTTTCTCTACAGGCTTTTCCACACTGGTTACATTCATAAGATTTCTCTTCAGTATGGATTCTCTGATGTACAGTAAGATCTGTCTTCCTTCTAAAAGCCTTTCCACACTGGTTACATTCATAAGGTTTCTCTTCAGTGTGGGTTCTCTGATGTGTGGTAAGACCTCCCTTTTTTGTAAAAGCCTTTCCACACTGGTTACATTCATAAGGTTTCTCGCCAGTATGGATTCTCTGATGTACAGTAAGATCTGTCTTCCTTCTAAAAGCCTTTCCACACTGGTTACATTCATAAGGTTTCTCTCCATTGTGAATTCTCTGATGTATGATAATGTTTCCCTTGCTTCTAAAAGCCTTTCCACACTGGTTACATTCATAAGGTTTCTCTCCAGTGTGGATTCTCTGATGTAAAATAAGAGTACCTTTTTGTATAAAACGTTTTCCACACTGGTTACATTCATAAGGTTTCTCTCCAGTGTGGATTCTCTGATGTAAAATAAGAGTACCTTTTTGTATAAAACGTTTTCCACACTGGTTACATTCATAAGGTTTCTCTCCAGTGTGGATTTTCTGATGTGCAGTAAGATCTCCCTTTTGTGTAAAAGCCTTTCCACACAGGTTGCATTCATAAGGTTTCTCTCCTGTGTGGATTCTCGATTGTACAATAAGATTTTCCTTTTTTATAAAACCTTTTCTACATTCGGGATATTCACAATGTCTCTCTCCAAGCTGGATTCTCTCATGTGTCGCACAGCTTTTTGTCCAAGTAAAGTCACAGGATCCATCACCCATGAACCACTTCTTGGGAGTTTCTATCACAGAATGGCTTAGCTCCGCAGGAGTTTCTTTCATTTCATTCTGATCTCTCCTTCCAAAACAAAAGAAAAAGAAGAAACCATAAAGCAGACATAGTCATGACGCACGCACGCACGCATGCACACACACACACACACACACACACACACACACTCACACACTCACTCACTCACATTTATATTCCTTTCCTTTCACCAGCAGAAGAGAAACTCAGTCATTTTATTTTTTCCTAAGCAAAGAAAAAAATATAAAATGGACAAAACCAATCACTTGATTGAATGTGATCATTAGTTCACATCCCAAACATGATCTAATTCCTAAGGAGTTTCATGCACAATAACAATGGAGCCTCACAATAACCTGTGACAACCCAAAGAGGGCCTTCATTCTCCTTAGGTGCACAACTCAGGTGGTCACCAGCTTAGGATGACTGAGTGAATCGGCCCAAATCCCAGCAGCTGTGACTAGAATTTATATCCTGTGAATGGGCATGCTCTGCCTACAGTATGTGACAATTATCTCGACTCTCAATTTTCCCCTTTCCCTTTCATTATTTGTGCTTTGCCTCTTTTTCATAGATATGACATCTAGTGCACATAGGAAATACTCAAATATAGTAAATACTCAGTTTCCTTTCTCAGACATGATCTGTCCTGCTTGTAAGTGTAACAAATTTCCATGCTGATCACTTTCAATTCCTTAAGTGATTTAATTCTGATCCATTATTATTTTTTTTTGAGATAGCTATCACTTATTTCTTTTAAAAAAAATTATCATTATATGCCCCCTGCATATCCCAAGATACAATTTTTTTTTAAATGCATGAAATTATCCACATCTGAAAATGTCTCAAACACAGAAATTGAGTTCATCATCCTGAGATGTGGAAAGGTAGTTCAGGCTGCAGTATTGCAATCTTTCCCTTTTAAAAATTCACCAAGTCCGTGAATGATTGAGATAAAGATCCAAGGGATCTAACCCAAAAATGTCTTAATAGCACCTAAAGTAGCGAATAATTGTCTGATTTGCTTAAAAAAGTAGCTGTGCTCTCGGACCACAGAGATGTGCACATTTCCATTTTTACAAGACTTTCTGCAGTGATCTCAGCCTATCAGGATCAACAGTACACGGCTGTGGAGGACTGTGCCCTGAGTCCATGAAACTCTGGCTGCTTCTAAATGCAACAGATTCTTCTGGTTTCTCAACTTGATATCAGATTGTTCCTAGCATTGAAGGAAGGTTGGACACTCATGTACAAATGGCCACAGGCCTGCAAAGTCCTTCAGGGCTGTCTCTCCCCAGACCAGAGTGCTCTCCCTCCTGGGTTATCTAGCAAGCCCATCTCATCCAAGCTCTAATAGCCTGAGCAAGATGTGGTAAAGACAAGATATGTAATTGACCATTGTGTCATTTAGGGCAACATTTGTTATGAGCCAACATAAATATAAATCTTTTTTTAAATTTAATTTAAAAAAAAAAAATTAATAGCTTTTTATTTACAAGTTATATGCATGGGTAATTTTACAGCCTTGACAACTGCCAAACCTTTTGTTCCAATTATTCCCCTCCTTCCCCCCATCACCTCCCCTAGATGGCAGGATGACCAATACATGTTAAATATGTTAAAGTATAAATTAAATACAAAGTAAGTACACACGTCTAAACAGTTATTTTGCTGTACAAAAAGAATCGGACACTGAAATATTATACAATCAGCCTATGAAGGAAATCAAAAATGCAGGTGGGCAAAAATACAGGGACTGGGTATTCAGTGTAATGGTTCTTAGTCATCTCTTAAGAGTTCTTTCGCTGGGTGTAGCTGGTTCAGTTCATTTACTGCTCCATTGGAACTAATAGAAATCTTTTTTTAAACAGTAATTAGCAATGCCTTTTGACTGGCTAGACTTTAAAAAAAACATGAATTTCCATGTTTCTAGAAGAGCTTGTCCAATTCTTCCTTTTCTGCATCATACATGTTAGACCATGTTCATCATATGTTTCAAAATCAGAATACAGTTACAATGGATAGAATGTGGAGAGGGCCTTAAATCAGGAATCCCAGGATTTTATTCCCACCTCAGAACCTTGCAAATCAAGTTAAAGGACTTCTGTTAGTTTCTTTATCTGTAAAATGGGCATAATAATAGCACTTAAATCCTCTGGTTCTCATGAGGATGAAATAAGACAATGCAGAGCATGGCACATAGAGCTGTATAAATGCTACCTGTTTTATTTCATTTTGTCTCTTTCCTCCCCCATTCTACTCCCCTTCTTAAACTATCATGATCCTCACCAATTAATGATGCACTGGGGCACTAAATTATTCAATTTATCTGGTACATAGGGGGTCACTCCAGGATTGCTGGTGTATTGTCTGCCCCACCACTCTGTGGTGAGGGACCTCCATGAGGGCATAGGATGTCCCTCATATCTCTATTTGTGTTCCTGATGTTTAGCCCAGGACTGCCAAGTAGCAGGCCCTTAATTGTTTACTGACAAGAAAAAGTTCTAAGAAACGGCTCATGTCCCAAACCTATTCCCTCAGGGCACTTTCAGGAATTCCATTGCCCCAAATCCCAAAGAAGGACTTCTTACACAATGACAGTGTAAGGGCCTTATGGGGCCTTGCAGTGGGCCCCACTCATTTTGTAGAGCGGACAGCCAGATTCACTGACTAGCCCTGGACATGGCTGCCAAGAAATATTCAGTAAAAATTCTAAATCTGGCCTTTCTCCCCAAACTGACCATGTACTTCAGGGTAACTGCCGAAGCCTCTTGTAACCACAGCTCTCATATCCCTGCTTTCACCTCACTCACCTGCAGAGCATCTCCTCAGGCCTTCTTGGTCCAGCATCCACAGTTTCCCTTTGCTCAAAATAAGAGATCACCTCTTCTCTGGGAACTGGAAGCCCTGGGCATGGAAATCAGAAAGAGAAGAAGATGGAGAGAATTTGATCACTTAGTTCTCTTTAGGGAAAAAATGAGGCTCCAAAGCTGCTCCAAGCTGAAATTGAGCCCCTGATGTTCAGACAAATCAGTCAATACTCACCCATTGGGAAGTATAAAGGAAGTCACCTAAGGCAGGATGTGCCCACTATTTGTACAGTTTCCTCTGAAAAAGGCAAAGGCCCTTCCTCCCATCTCCTGTCCTGAGAGGCTCCCATCTGGCAGAAACTTCTGATCCCAAACCTGGGTTACTAACTGTGTACCTCTGGACAAGTCAATTAAATTCTATTTCTTTTCCTGCTTCTTCAGCTCTGAAATGGGGATAACAATATCACCCGACTTGAAATGTGAAGATGACGTAAAAGTAACATAATATTTTGTTGTACCTTTAACTTATAAACAAGCATTTCAGTATCGTAGTTCAATAAAAAGATGATTGCACATGAAACTGTAAATCCACAACTATTTTATTGTACTTTTAACTTATAAACAAGCATTTCAGTATCGTAGTTCAATAAAGATGATTGCACATGAAACTAAACCCACAACACACAACTTGCTATTCCTTTCAAATACACAAGAAAATTATCAAGTAAATTTTTTCCTTCCATTTGCTTGTGCTCAGCCTAGAGATGGCTCAAAATACATAGAAATGTAAAATTATGCCATCCATATTTCTATTTCTGAGTTTTTCTCTCTGGATACAACCAGCGTCTTTCTTGATTTGTCCCCTGTCATGAATTTCGATCCTTAGAATCATCAAAATAACCTATTTGCTGGAAGTTGTTTTTAAGCAGTATTGTTACAGTCTGTAAAGAAAGCATATGGCACAGCCCCTGGCAAACACAGGTAGAAATAAATGCTTATTCCATTCTACTCCTTTCCCATCCCTTGTACTGGAATATGAGGGCGATCCAAAGGCAGATCAAGGAGAAACTTCCCATATGAGGGACAAGCAGGTGCTTTGGCTACAAACTGATGCTTGCTAAAAAGAATAATATTTCAAATACTGGATCCATATGAAAAAGGAAGGCGATATAAGGAAAAGGAAAGGCTGAGCAGTTTTCAGAGCTTTGGTGATCAAAATTCATCTAAGATTAGTTCCATGTTTGAGATGCTTCCCCTGATTTAATCTTTGACCTGGGAATGGGTAAGAGAGAGCTTCGGGAACAACAAAGGACATTCCCAGGTCCTGTCACAAAATACAAGACCAGCCCTGTGCCTTCTCTTCCCCCATCCCAAAGCCTTCACATTGGGCAATGGAGCTATTTCCTTTGATGGTACATTCGCAATTATCAGGAGAAGTGCCCTTACCCAAGGACAGCAGGTTCTGGGCATTCTCCACCATGACCTCCTTGAACAGCTCCTTCTGAGAGGGGTCCAAGAGCCCCCACTCCTCCTGGGTGAAGTCCACAGCCACATCCTTGAATGTCACAACCTCCTGCAGCATCAAAAGTCAGAAGATGTGGGGCTGAAAGATCCTTCAGAAGAATTCAACCCCCTCCAATTTACAGGAAGAAACTGAAACACAGAGAAGGGATATACCCAAAGGTCATAGGCTTTCTCAGAGTCAGAGTCAACTCTTGAACCCATTGTTATTAAGAGACTGATTGAATTTTGGTTCTATTGAAATAAAGCTGAGAAGTGACTTATTATGGAACTCATAATGAAGGGCATCCTAGGGCCACAGGGCATATTCCGTTAATGAACTTTTCCACACTCTTCCTTGCTAACCCTATTACTTTCTACACCCCATTTCCTATTTCCCACTCTCTGTGTCTATTTTAGCTCTATCGTTTATCTATAACCTCTTTTCCTAAAGAAACCACCTTTTACCGAAGAGAATCGCCATTGTGAATTTTACAGGTTTACATTGATCTAGGAATTGCTTCCCTGACCTTGTTGTGGTGTGTGTAAGGCTCATTTCACAGTTTATTTCCTTTATTCTAGTATTTCACTTCTAGACAACAGGGTTTAGAAAAGAAGGCATCTGTACAGCTGGTCTCCAAGCAGTAGCCAAAAGCTCCTACAGTACAGCCTCAGAATGGGGCTCTTGGAGCCTTTGCACGAATTGTCAAGGAAAAAAGACCCTGTGAGCCGAAGAGCTATGTGACACAGAACAAGAATCTAGGCAAAAACAGCCAAGGAAGGTGGACAATGAGGAGAGGGAGAGAAAAGGGAAGAAAAATGGTTGAAATTAGAAAATTAATGAATGGGATGATTTGAATGGCCAAAGAGGGAGGAGAATCTACAAGAGAACTAAGAGGAAAGGAGGGATGAAGAAATGCAGAATGAGATCAATTAGAAGGGATGAACAAATGTCTAGAGAAACTTGAAATAAAAGACTTATGGCATATTCTAAAGGGGGCAACAGTGCCATGACACACTAATGTGACTCTTAATCCTTCTTTTTCTCCCAGTTGTTCTCACAGTCTCTGCCAGTTCCTGGCACTCTGCACAGGGCAGCTTAAGTTAAACCAGCAAAAGAAACACTTGGTATAGTACTTTGGGGCCTAGGAATGACAGAAGTGAGGGCGAGAATCCCAGGAGCCTCTTTTAGACAGGAGAGATAGTTCCCTGTGCCAGGGCAGGTCTTAGAGGCCCCAGAGCAGCAGGATGGCCCAGAGCTCTGTGTACTAGAACTGCGGAGCTTGGACCCAAGGCCTTTCTCAGTGCTTATTGGCAGGAGCCAAGGAATGGTCAAGGGGAGGGTTTCAAGGAGACCTGAGGCACATGGACAGGAGCCGCCCAGAAGGATAGTTTCTGCTCTGATGACCAGGAGAAGGGCTGGGGAAGCTTCTAGGCTCAGCTCCCCACCTTAACAGGACAAACTCTGTTTGAAGAGTTTTGTAGGAGCTTCAGGAGAACATGGCAGAGGAAACCAAGAAGAAGGGGAGAGATCTTGGATGGGAAGGGGTACTGGGTAGGCCCAAAGAGAGCTCCCCCTGGAATGGAGATTCATGATGAAGTGGTGCAGCCTGTCAGTCCCTTGTAATGAGGAGGAACATAGAAACAAATGGTGAAGTGGACAGTGTGTGTGTGTGTGTGTGTGTGTGTGTGTGTGTGTGTGTGTGCGTGTATGTATATGTGTGTGTGTGTGTGTCTTGGTGCCCAAGATGCCAAGGATTCAAGATTGCAATTGGGCAATTGTGTTACTGGTTCCCCTGTTTTTGTACAGAAATGACCAGTACAACCCTGACAGCTCCACAGTCTGTCCTCCATGTCTAGGGAAATGGCTGTGACGGCTGCTATTGGTCAGGTCTGGGGATGGACTGCACTCACCTGAGGAGGTCCGAGGCTCCCAGGGCCCATTCCCTCTGGCTCCAGGCTCTCTGTAGAGAGTGACTCCTTTTTCTCAAGTTCCTCCCTTTGGCATCAAATCTTTATCACAAGGTCTTGCTGCTACCACATTTGAGGGGCCAACAAAAGTGACAACAGCCAAAGGTCACAGCTAACCATGGGGGACTTTAATTTTAAAACCCAGAGAAAGCCAGGAGCCCGCAGGAGAGTGGCTCCCTTCTTTCCCTCTACATAGAAAAGCCCAGCTTCCCCTCATCCTGGTCCCAGGCTGACTGCCTTTGATTTCATGGCCTGGGAGAATGCTGTTTTGGGCCCTGATAGTAAACCTGTTGTAATTTCACCCCAATTTTGCTGTTTGCCTTTGATTCAAATCTTGGGCCAGTCCTAGGTGACCAGAAGAAGCATCCCAGAGGAGGAGAGGACTTTCCCCTCCTTTTCTCTTCAGGAGGCAAGCCTACAGGGATTCCTGATGGAGTGCGAGATCCTCCAGTAGTTACAAAAGCCTTGGCCCTGCCCCTGGGGGAGAGACAGCACCCTACAGAACACTACCTAGGGGGTCAGGATTGGAAAGGGAAGTTGTTTGAAGACTATTCCCCTCCTTTTTCTATCGTACTTCACCCATTGTGGTACAAGGGTGTTTGGGATCCCAGATGAGAGACCTGTCAGCCTCCATGGCTCCTGAGTCAGAGCTCTCTTCCTTCCCCCCTCGACACCCCCCCCCTCCCCCAGGCAGTGGTCCTCTGTCTCCCTGCCTCCCCTCCACCCAAATAACACACACATTATTCTGGACAATAGACTGCTTTGGGGAAGAGGGAGCAAAATTGCGGAGGTGGAGGATGGGGAGGGTTCAGGATTGGAACACCCAAGAAATGACCAGGTTAAGCCTGAGCCTGGGAGACAAAATTCAGTCTCGCATTGAACTCTGAAGGCTCAGAGAGAAGAGAGGCCAAGGAAGCAGGAGGTTTGGAGAACAAGGCTAGGGTCTGGGATGAAAGACAGACCAAAGGAGGTCATGGAAGTCAACCAGTGGGGTGAGAAGCGGTGGACAGCTGTGCACTGAGGTATACCTAGGAGTTGGGGAGGAATGCTGGGACCTTCTGGTAGAGCTTAGGCTTGGAGTAAGGCAGGACAGCAGAATCTCTAAGGAAGAGATGGCATGGGGAGATGGAATAGCTGCGTCCTGATCAGAAGGCTGAAATTATGGACACAGTCTGAAGTCTGGGAAAGTGTGCCACGATGGGAAATCTGAGCAAGTTTGGGAAGTGAGTAGGAGTCTGGAAAAGGTTAAGGATCGGAGTGCTCATCCTACAGGCAGCCTTGGTAGAAAGGTGTGCTCCCGGTAGGCCTAGAGGTCATGTATCCCAAGGTCAAAAGAGGAGAGGCAAAGGCAAGGGCAGCCAGTGAAAGTCTGCATGCTGCATGCTGGCTCAGACCTACCTGGGAGATGCAAGCACAGGCTTGGGTGCAGGAATGCCGAGAGATCTCAGGGGCAAGGGAAGAAAAGAGGAGAGCCCTGAGTTCA
Organism: Antechinus flavipes; assembly: GCF_016432865.1. NCBI lineage: Eukaryota > Metazoa > Chordata > Mammalia > Dasyuromorphia > Dasyuridae > Antechinus > Antechinus flavipes. Next base: position 635,642,259 of record NC_067400.1, on the reverse strand, counting down.
CAGGGGGAAAAGAAGAAAGATCTGAGCTAACAGGGGAAAATGGGGAGAGAGCTGAGCTCCCAGGGGGAGAGGGGAAGAGAGCTGAGCTCCCAAAGGGAAACGAGAAGAGACCTGAGGAACTTGCAGGAAAAAACGGGGAGGGACCTGAGGAGCTCCGAAAACAGGGGGACAGACCAAAACTCCCAGGCAAAGGAGGCCGGAACGCAGAGTGATCCCAGTTCAGACTTCCTGTTTCCGGACAGCCCAGTCTGGGAGGGTATTCCTGGTCCCAAGAGCCCCGCCCTGTCCCTCCTCCAGGATGCTTGAGCCCTTTCCTCCAATCACACTCAGAGCCTGGACACATGTTGCTGATTATGCCCTGGATACAGAGGTGAAACTTGAGTTTCTAGAGAGACTCCTGAGTCTAATGGACCCTCCAGGTACGGGTCTGCAATGTTAGGGACCATAAAATCTGCTACTAAGACCATTAGTTCTGGGTTAATGTATGCTTTTTTCACATGGGTAATTTTTCTTCTAAAGATTACTTTGGGAGTGTGAGGAGAAGGGGGGTAGAAATAATGATTGGGGGCACTGGCTGCTTCCTTTACATAAGCTACTGCTCTATGAAACAGACCAGGACAACTGGCTTCTCAATCTGGAGAAGTTCAGGAGTTTGGGAACAGGACCACCTACCTGGATTGCAGAACCTCCTGGTGACCTGAACTTGCAAATCCAATGGTGTCCTGTAGGTTCTGCTGTCTAGCAGGTGGTATTGCTCATTTAGGATGTGACAGGTGGCATCAAGAGTCTAGCTGAAGTGGAAGTGGTGAGCAGGACTCAAAAAGGGACCTGTCCACCATGGCTCCAAGGAAGGCTTTCAGGGATTCCATCAGACCCAATCACAGGACTGGATTAGGAGCTGAGCCTCAGTTGAGATTCCTAAAGAATGGGACTGAGAGACAAGTTGGTAAATCTCTGATATTGTCTGAGCCAACACAATAGAGTTCTATAGGAGAGAGCATTAAGTTGCTATGCTTCCCCCATATGGGTACAGTGATATCAGGAGTCCTGATATTATCTCATAAGGACCTACCTTCCTCCTACCTAGCTCTTTCATGAATTTAATAAGGGAGTTTTAAACTCCCTTTTAACTCCCATTAACTCTTTTTTCCATCCTTGATGAGTGGCGTGGAAACTCAGCACAATGTTTGTGCTGACTGATTGACCAGGATGAAAACACCTTAAATAATGAAACTCTTGTAAAAATGGGTCCATCTATTACTATGTATTTCTTTAAGAACCTTATATAATGGAATGCTTTTTCTCTTTTTTTCCTTAGTAAATTTATTTATTTTTAATACATGTGGCTTTATGAATGTTCTAGGGAGAGAAAACCCAGAGAAAAGTACAAAACCATCGAAGAGATTAAAAAACAAAGTAAAAAGTAGAGAACATAGCATGGGTTGATTTATATTCAGTCTCCTTAGTTCTTTGTGTGGATGCAGATGGCATTTTCTGTGCAAATTCTGTTGGAATTGCTTTGCATCCCTGAACCTCTGATAAGGACCACGGCTTTCATAGTTGATCATCACACATTCTGACTGTTACTGTGTACAATATACTTCTAGTTCGGCTTGTTTGGCTCAGCCTCAGGTTATGTAACTCCAGGCCTTTCCAAAACCAGCTCGTTCATCATTTTTACAGAACAATAACATTCCATTGCCTTCACGTACTACAAGTTGTTCGGCCATTCCCCAACTGATAGACATCTAATTATTTTCCAGTTCTTTGCGACCACACAAAGAGCTTCTGCATTTTGTCCCATGTGGGTCTGGGATGATTTTTTACTAAGAGGATTTTTTGCTAACCCGGAAGCTGTGGCAATATGAGGGGAAATCTGCCACCCACTAGGAAAGTACATAGACCCTCCCCAAAGCATATTTGGAACCATGGGCAGCTGGTAATGGAATGAAGTCCATCTGCCAGGTTTGAAAGGGAACTTCTTGGAGAGGAAACTGGCCCCAAGCTGGCTTCAGAGGTTTGGATACCTTGTGCTTGGGGCAGCTGGGACTCATCTCACAGGAGGTGATGGTAGCCCTGGGAAACTTCCCTCACCAGGGTTTTGGGCTACTCCCTCCTACTAGTTGGGTCCTCAATGGCTGAATGAAGAGAGGTATAATGGAGGGAGAAATGAGTTCTTAGGAGAATCACGAATCCATTGGATCCATTGTAGTCCTTAGAAGTTAACACCCCTCATTTGGAAGCTTTTCTTGCTCTGTGATAAGCATTCTCTTCTGGCCCCAGCCAACTTCTCCCTTCCTCCTTCGGGCTGAGATGGATAAGCTAAAGTTTGTACTTTTGGGGCAAAGTGTAAGTTCCATTTAGACTTCTGCTCTAGAAGGTTTGCCTTCCAGCATCTGGAAAGTTATCACCAGGATTTCAGCTATTTGGTCAGTGCAGTCATTTGCTTGGTCATGGAGGTTGTTTTCTCAGCTGTGCCCAAGAAGTATCGTTACTGCCACATCCTGGAGAAGCAATAAACAGTCTAATATTTGAGATCCTTGTTTTTGGTTTTTAATGGACTGTCCTGAGGAGGAATCCCTGATGTTTCCCTAGCACCCTGAAGTCAGGGCTACTCCCAAGGCTTACCTGCTCTGGGTGCAGATATTCATCCTTTTGCCTTTTCTTAACTGACGATCCTGACTACTGCCCCAAGGTCAGCTTTTTGGGCTGAATGGCTATCTGGGGGTGATGAAATTTGAGGCACTTCTGTGGTAGGGGTGATGCCTTAAGCAGTGACCAAACCTCCTTCCTCACTTCTGGGGCAGATGCATCAGATCCCGGTCCAAGTTGACTCCCTCTGAGGGGGTTCCCTTCAGGTCCTCCCAGGTAGAAAGTAAGACATCCAGATAAGTTGCACAATCATGGTCTGATGCCCATCCTCAGATTCTCACATAGAAAGGGGGAAGGATTGATTAGGTTTCCATGTCTGATGGGCTCTTCCAGGGTGGCCAGCCTGCTCGAGGACAATGCTGAGAGGGAAGGTGAATTCATAGCAGTGTGGAGTTTTAGCAGCATAGGGAACAGGAGCCATTTATGAAAAATTGAGATAATGTCCTCAGTGGTGGCGACTAGGGCTCCTGTGGCCTCTACTGCATGGAGGCAGCCTGGGAGGTCTTTACCTTATCATTTAAAGCTTTATTATAATATCCCATGTCACAGAAGCTTTCACCCTATTTCTGTGCTAATAAACCAAGTCTGTTCCCTCATTTCTCAGAGACAAATAAAATGGATGAGAGAGAATAGTTGGGGAGGCCTGAAGTTTGGGAGTGTTGGAAGGCAGACTTCAAGAATCCAAGGAGTTTTGAGCTTATGGGGAAAAGCCAAGCACTGAGGACATCAAGCTTTAGGTGTTCATAAAGTACAATGGCAAAGCTGAGAAGTCAGGGATCCAGAGAGGAGAGTAACCTGCGAGACTCAGGAAGGCACAGAGCCAATGTTTGGGGTGAGGTGCAGAAAGCTGAGTGCTCCTTTAAGATGGACCAGTCTGGGGCAAAGGCCAGAGGTAGGACATCCTTTACAGAGGAGAGGGCAAACTGGGGTTTGTTCCTAGGTACCTTGTGACCTCTAAACCCCTCAGCAGGTCCACAGCATCTCTAACAGAAATGTCTTCCAGGAAGAACAAAGGAGATCATCAACACACTGGAGGAGGACTGAGTCCTGAAAATGTGAGAGGTCACGCCCTGTTGTAATATCTGTGAGAAATAGATGGTAACTCCGTGAATTCCTGCAAAGGACAGACTGGGGGCATGACCATCCTCCCTGCTTTCAGGGGCAACTGAGAATGAAAAGCAGCTACTGCTGAGTCACATTTCCATAAAGTGACTGGCCCAGATGGGACAGGGTAAGTAGAGTGTGGGGGTTTGGGGCGACAGGGACTCGGGGTATTACAGTAGCATTAACTGCTTGGAGAGGATGAATAATTGCCAATTACAGATTTAGATGAAGCCAGTTGTACAACAGTAGGGGGGACACTAATAAGTAACCCAATGTCAATAGCATCTGAAGCCCACACCCAGAGGGGAAGGCAGAAGGGTATAAAACTTGAGTGTGGAGCCAGCCCCAACTACAGCAGCACCTCATGCCCCTATGTGAGCAAGGAGACCTCTCCAACAGGAGTCATGGGGATACCCACAGTGGGCATCAAGAGCTTGATTGAGTCTGCCATCACACTGGTGGGCAGATTCCCCAGGGCCCTGATTGGTGTCGCAGGCCTTTGCCACATCAGAGGGTCATGGGAAAGCAAGGGGTGCCACATCTATTGTAACATTTTCCATTGTTTCCGTTGCTCCATTCTGACTCTCATTTTCTTTGTTATGTCATATTGTCCCTCTAGCTTAAATAACGAAATTTAAGTTAATTTTTCTGAGAAAGAATTATGAATGTGTTTTGTTCCATATAGTTGACCCTTATGAACAGGATGGTTTTAAGCTTTCTGCTTGCATTCCTTTTTTATTGAATCTAAATTTCATTATACTCCAATAAACTTGAGATAACACATTGCTCTCATTTGGTACGAATGTTTTCAGACATGATAAGTAAAGAAATAAATATAAACTTTTGTAATGGCTCTCATTAGAGGAAATCACAAAACTTGTGCTCCATTTTCTGGCTCCTTGGATTGGCTCGTCAGCAGACTGAAAGGCTGGAGGCATCCTAAGATGTATTTTCTATTTGTCTTTTTACTCCTATACTATCCTTTCTGTACTTTAAAATACAAAAATAAATCCTTATGTTCATATATATTGCATTTGTATGTATATTTAGAATTTCTTTTAATGCATTCATCCATCCCTCTTTCCCTTCCTCCCTTCTTCCTTTTCTCTTTTCCTCCCTTTGTCTCTTCTTCCCTTCTTCTTTTCTTTCTGTCCTCCCTTCCTCCTTTTTTGCTCTCCTTTCCTTTTCTTCCTCCTCTGCTTTCCTTCCTCCCTCCTTTCCTCTCTCCCTCCCTTCATCTTTTCTTTCCTCCCTTCCTCTGTCCCTCCCTCCCTTTCTTCCTCTCTTCTTCTCTCTGTCTCTGTCGGTCTCTGTCTGTAATACATACATACGTACACACACTCACATATGTACACACAAGCATCTGATCTCAGCCCTTTTTCATAATCTGCCAGCTTCTAGAATGCATTTGAAAATAAGGGGACTCATTTGTAAATGAAAATTCAACTTCAGAAGGTATTTTTATAGGTTTTTGTAGAGTAGCCTGGGTATAGACACATAAAATGAATTCTTTAGTTTGTTGCTTTTTTTTTTTTTTTTGACCCAAGAATGCCATTTAGGCTTGTAGTCATTTGATCAACTTAAAGGAAAAGTAGCATTCTGACTTTGAGATAAGAATCTGAAAAAGGATGCTATTGCCTTTCAATTTATTTTCACATTTTGTCTACAGTGAACAGTATTAAATTAAATAATATATTTATAGGGAATATGAATATATTGCTCTGCTTCAGTATTTCATGATTATTAATTTGAGACTCTATAGAAATGGATAAGTATTAAATAAATACTTATGTACATAGCATAATTAGTTAAGCACCTGGAGAATTAGAAGCCATTTACACCTGCACAATTTCAAAATGCTTCATACTTGAAATGAATCATTTGAATACTATTTTAGAGATTAAGATTTTTCCCCCCCTTTTTTTTCCTTCTCCCTTTGCCAGTCTGTATATTTGAGTGAAACCAACTTAATGGCAATAAATTAAAAAAATGTTTATTTAAAATATTTTGCATTAAAATTTCTTTAGAAGACTGTGGGGAATAGTTTCCCTCCTAATCTATAGATAGAAATGGATATTTTTATTTGAAAAAAATGCACTTCTCCCTCATGTTGCATTGTTGGCTTTATGGAATCCTCCTTTAATTATAAAACACATCACTAGAACGGTATTAAAATCTTTGCTGTCAAATGAAAAGATGTGATTACTGTATTTAAATTCAGTAATGTGAGCTTGGAGGTCAAGAATAAAATTTGAGGGTAATATGGGATCATGGGATTTCGAGATGGAAATTCATTAAAGATATATTTTAGTCTCTTTAGGATATCTGCAGAGCTCTGTGTCCACAATCAGTTTAAAAACTTAAGTATCATACGATATGAACCTTTTAGGCATGAAGTCCCACATAGATAATATCTGTTCCTGTTCTGAAGTCAGGAGGGGAGTGTCCTTTCATTATGTATATCTGAAAGCAAGCTCGCCTCAAGTTTCTGTGTGCTTGATTGGAATGACTACTAAGCATAGTCTTGCTTAGCCTCCAGTTGAATGTCTCAGTGTAAGATTAATCTAGGTTTGGAATTCACATTTCAACAGGCAGGTTGAAGAGGGTGGGCACAAGTTCATTACTGCTCAGAACTTTCATTATAATAAGACATAAGGGAAAAGGAAACTCATAGCACAAAAGTAATTAATATACAACTAATAAACACAGTGGCCACTATAACAACATATATCCTTACCATTAGGAGAGAAATATCTGAATTCCTTGGCTGGGAGAATTCATGGTCACAACTATTCATAGTGTCAAGTGAGAGGCATTGCTTACTTGCCTATGAGAGTTGTCCATTACTTCCTAGATAAATTCTCAAAGTCCCTTTCCACTAAGAGGTTTTTCTCAGCTGAGAACAAAGAAGGCACGACCCTAACTATTCTCATTTGATATGTGACTCTTGAGATGTAGCAGCATGCTGGGAACAGGATGCCCCATCACAAGAGACCCACCAAGAAGAATATTTGTTCATTCCTTTAGGAGAACTGTTTTTCCTCAAGGAACTGGCCAGGTTTCCAGGGTAAACACTGGTCTGCAATAAAGGCTACTCACTGATTAATATACAAGAAAGGATGGCCTTCCAACTTCTTTGTGTTTTCCTGGCATTCCATCAGATAACTTAAAGCACGGTCTCATGTTCTCAACAGAAAGTTATACAAAAGACATGCTTGGGACGCACTTCACATTCCTTACACCCAGAGAAAATACAAATACCTGACACTCTGTAAGTGGTACAATACCCCACATGCTTCTGTTTGGGGATAACATTGTTCTAATTGTATCTGAATTTAGAATGCCATAGGGTCTCCTAAATGAGATCAACAATAGCTCACAAGATTTTGACATAAAACATCCATTAAAAATTAAGTGCATGAAAAAGTCCATTTTTCTTTTCTAATATGTCATTTGATTGAACTACTACATGAATACAAATAATTTAGATATTCTAGATGGATGCTAAACTGGATCCAGAGGAGAAATAATTAGACAATAGATTGAATTGAATATGAGGAATTAAACTGTAATTGTTCCCTGAAATAAAACCTTAAGAATTAGGAAAACCTGGGTTCAAGTTGGGCCTCTGATACGTGCCAGGTATATTATCACCACAAATCACCTCTCATCTCAGGCAACTTTGTTGTTGTTGTTGATGTTGCTGTTGTTTTTCAACTTCAATACTATTTACTTTTCCAATTATATATAAAGATAGTTATCAACATTTATTAAGTATTTAATTTGTTCAAAGACATCTCAGTAGGAGGTTATAGTCAACTGCAAATAGAGAAGAGGGAAGGAAATTCTCTTTTTAAATCTTTGGGTTATGTGGTTTGTTACAAAGATTCTCATCTCTCTTCCTCTTTCCAGGACTTCCTTTCTTCCAGTTTCCTACTTTTCTTCTAAGTTTAGCTGCATTGGTATTATTTATCAAAACTTTTAAATTTTCCATTTTACCTCACATTATTCATTTCACTTTGCATTTATTTCTGGGTTTTGGTCATAAACTCTTCTCATTCTTAGATCTGAAAGGTAATTTTTCAATTATCAACTGATTAACTTATAATATCACCCTTTATGTCTAAATCATGACCACATTTTGAACTAACTTGATTTACAATGTGAGAAGTTGATTTATATCTAATTTCTCCTAGGCTACTTTTAAAGTTTCTCAGCAATTTTAATGAAACAGTGAGTTCTTGGCCTAAATGCTGGGATGCTTAGATTGATCAAAAACTGTGTTCATTTCCTTCTTAATATTATATATCTAATCTATTCCAGTGATCAACTTCACTATTCCTTATCCAATACCAAATTGTTTTGATGATTATAGTTTTTCAGTAGAGTTTGATATCTGGTACTGTCAGGTCACCTTTCATTTCTATTCTTTTTATTAATTCTTTTGATATTCTTAACCTTTTATTTCTCTAGGTGCACTTTACTATTTTTTTTTCTATCTTTATAAAGTAATTCTTTGATAGTTGGATTAGCATTACACTGAATCACTAAATCAATTTAGATAATATTGTCATTTTTATTATATTAATTTGACCTACCTATAAGCAATTAGCATGACTCCAATTATATAGCGCTCCATTTATGTGAAGAGTATGTTTTAATTGTGTTCATATACTACCTGTGAATATTCTGATGAGTAGACTCCCATATATTTCATAATCTTCATAGTTATTTTAAATATAATTTTTCTTTCTCTCTGTTCTGCAGGGTTTTATTGCTAACAAATAGCAAAGCTGAAGATTTATATGTAAGATTTATATCCTTCAACTTTATTGAAGTTTGTAATTATTTTTATTACTTCTTTTAGTTGACATGCTAGTAAACCATCACATCTTCCCAAAAAAATCCACATACCCTTTTCTTATTACTTATCCTTATTCCTTCAATTTCTTCTTCTTGTCTTATTGCTATACCAAGCATTTTTAGTACAATATTGAATATTAATGGTTATCATAGACATTCTTGCTTCATCTTTGACTTTTTTGGAAAATCTTCTGGTTTATCCCCATTAAAGACAATGGTAGCTTGTTGTTTAAATCAGTCTTACTTATTCTACTAAGAAAAAGCACCATTTATCCTTGTGCTGTCTAGTAGGTGTTTTTTAAAAAAATAGAAATAAGTATTGCATTTTGTCAAAATTCTTTTCTGTATCTTTTGAAATAATATCATTTTTGTTGATTTTATTGTTACATGATACATTTGCTTAGTTTTCCTAATATTAAACCAGTCCAATATTCCTGATAAAAATCCCACTTTTTCATAGCATATGATTTTTACAATATCATTACAATCTCCTTGCTATTATTTCATTAAAATTTTTGCATCAATATACATTAAGGAAATTGATGCTTAGTCCCCCCCGTCCCCCATTTTTACTCTCCTTGAATCAGATATCAAGACCATATTTGTATCATAAAAGAAATTTGGCAGAACTTCTTTAGCTGTTTTTTTTTTTTAAATAGTTTATGTAATATTGGATTTAATAAAATATTTGGTATAATTCACTTGTAAAGACAACTGGTGCTGGGTTTTGGGGTAAGGAGTTTATTTATGCATTATTTCATTTTTTAAAAGTAGGATTATTCAAATATTTTATTTCCTTTGGTGTTTTCATCTAACAAAAGAAAGGGGGAGATGTTGGAATCCTTACTAACTGCTAACTAATTAGAGTTGATCTAATCTTACAAGAAGATGTTTTGGGCAGAACCTGAAACAAGGTACTAAGTAGAACTAATTAATACAAGGCTTGTGTTCACACCTTTACTCATTGGAGTTCAATGAGTTCACACCTCCCTTGAAGCCCTTTGGGCCAGAGAGCACTATGGGAGAAAACCCACAATCCCTCTCTTGAGCATAAATAGAGCTTCAATGGGCCAGTCGAGGAAGTTCTTCAGAGTGAAGAAGCTACAAGTCGAGATTTCACCGGAATGACATGAAGAGTGGAGCTGGCTGGAGGCTAAAGAAAAGCAGAGGCAGAGGCTGAAGGACCAGACCTTTGGATTTGGCAACATTCGGAGAGAGCTCTTGGAACCAAGCAGAGAGATAGGCCTCTAAGCTAACCGGGCTATATTGGAGATAATAAAAGATCTGAACTTTTATCACCTGGCTGCGTTTTGAGAAGAAAAAGCTCACCAACAAGTAAGACTAGATTTATGTCTAAAAGCCTTTTCACAGTGGTAACATTCATAAGGTTTCTCTCCAGTGTGGACTCTCTGATGTACAGGGAGAGCATTCTTATCTCTAAAAGATTTTCCACAGTGGTTACATTCATAAGGTTTCTCTCCAGTGTGGATTCTCTGATGTAAAATAAGAGTACTTTTTTGTATAAAATGTTTTCCACACTGGTTACATTCATAAGGTTTCTCTCCAGTGTGGATTCTCTGATGTATGATAAGTTTTCCCTTGCTTCTAAAAGCCTTTCCACATTGGTTACATTCAAGGTTTCTCTTCAGTAGGGATTTTCTGATGTGTAGTAAGGGTTCCCTTTTCTCTAAAGGCCTTTCCACACTGGTCACATTCATAAGGTTTCTCTTCAGTGTGGGTTCTCTGATGTTTAGTAAGACCTCCCTTTTGTGTAAAAGCCTTTCCACACTTATTACATTCATAAGGTTTCTCTCCAGTATGGATTCTCTGATGTACAGTAAGATCTGTCTTCCTTCTAAAAGCCTTTCCACACTGGTTACATTCATAAGGTTTCTCTCCAGTGTGGATTCTCTGATGTACAGTGAGACTTTTCTTAACTGTAAAAACCTTTCCACATTGGTTACATTCATAAGGTTTCTCTTCAGTGTGGATTCTCTGATGTGTAGAAAGGGCTCCCTTTTCTCTACAGGCTTTTCCACACTGGTTACATTCATAAGATTTCTCTTCAGTATGGATTCTCTGATGTACAGTAAGATCTGTCTTCCTTCTAAAAGCCTTTCCACACTGGTTACATTCATAAGGTTTCTCTTCAGTGTGGGTTCTCTGATGTGTGGTAAGACCTCCCTTTTTTGTAAAAGCCTTTCCACACTGGTTACATTCATAAGGTTTCTCGCCAGTATGGATTCTCTGATGTACAGTAAGATCTGTCTTCCTTCTAAAAGCCTTTCCACACTGGTTACATTCATAAGGTTTCTCTCCATTGTGAATTCTCTGATGTATGATAATGTTTCCCTTGCTTCTAAAAGCCTTTCCACACTGGTTACATTCATAAGGTTTCTCTCCAGTGTGGATTCTCTGATGTAAAATAAGAGTACCTTTTTGTATAAAACGTTTTCCACACTGGTTACATTCATAAGGTTTCTCTCCAGTGTGGATTCTCTGATGTAAAATAAGAGTACCTTTTTGTATAAAACGTTTTCCACACTGGTTACATTCATAAGGTTTCTCTCCAGTGTGGATTTTCTGATGTGCAGTAAGATCTCCCTTTTGTGTAAAAGCCTTTCCACACAGGTTGCATTCATAAGGTTTCTCTCCTGTGTGGATTCTCGATTGTACAATAAGATTTTCCTTTTTTATAAAACCTTTTCTACATTCGGGATATTCACAATGTCTCTCTCCAAGCTGGATTCTCTCATGTGTCGCACAGCTTTTTGTCCAAGTAAAGTCACAGGATCCATCACCCATGAACCACTTCTTGGGAGTTTCTATCACAGAATGGCTTAGCTCCGCAGGAGTTTCTTTCATTTCATTCTGATCTCTCCTTCCAAAACAAAAGAAAAAGAAGAAACCATAAAGCAGACATAGTCATGACGCACGCACGCACGCATGCACACACACACACACACACACACACACACACACACTCACACACTCACTCACTCACATTTATATTCCTTTCCTTTCACCAGCAGAAGAGAAACTCAGTCATTTTATTTTTTCCTAAGCAAAGAAAAAAATATAAAATGGACAAAACCAATCACTTGATTGAATGTGATCATTAGTTCACATCCCAAACATGATCTAATTCCTAAGGAGTTTCATGCACAATAACAATGGAGCCTCACAATAACCTGTGACAACCCAAAGAGGGCCTTCATTCTCCTTAGGTGCACAACTCAGGTGGTCACCAGCTTAGGATGACTGAGTGAATCGGCCCAAATCCCAGCAGCTGTGACTAGAATTTATATCCTGTGAATGGGCATGCTCTGCCTACAGTATGTGACAATTATCTCGACTCTCAATTTTCCCCTTTCCCTTTCATTATTTGTGCTTTGCCTCTTTTTCATAGATATGACATCTAGTGCACATAGGAAATACTCAAATATAGTAAATACTCAGTTTCCTTTCTCAGACATGATCTGTCCTGCTTGTAAGTGTAACAAATTTCCATGCTGATCACTTTCAATTCCTTAAGTGATTTAATTCTGATCCATTATTATTTTTTTTTGAGATAGCTATCACTTATTTCTTTTAAAAAAAATTATCATTATATGCCCCCTGCATATCCCAAGATACAATTTTTTTTTAAATGCATGAAATTATCCACATCTGAAAATGTCTCAAACACAGAAATTGAGTTCATCATCCTGAGATGTGGAAAGGTAGTTCAGGCTGCAGTATTGCAATCTTTCCCTTTTAAAAATTCACCAAGTCCGTGAATGATTGAGATAAAGATCCAAGGGATCTAACCCAAAAATGTCTTAATAGCACCTAAAGTAGCGAATAATTGTCTGATTTGCTTAAAAAAGTAGCTGTGCTCTCGGACCACAGAGATGTGCACATTTCCATTTTTACAAGACTTTCTGCAGTGATCTCAGCCTATCAGGATCAACAGTACACGGCTGTGGAGGACTGTGCCCTGAGTCCATGAAACTCTGGCTGCTTCTAAATGCAACAGATTCTTCTGGTTTCTCAACTTGATATCAGATTGTTCCTAGCATTGAAGGAAGGTTGGACACTCATGTACAAATGGCCACAGGCCTGCAAAGTCCTTCAGGGCTGTCTCTCCCCAGACCAGAGTGCTCTCCCTCCTGGGTTATCTAGCAAGCCCATCTCATCCAAGCTCTAATAGCCTGAGCAAGATGTGGTAAAGACAAGATATGTAATTGACCATTGTGTCATTTAGGGCAACATTTGTTATGAGCCAACATAAATATAAATCTTTTTTTAAATTTAATTTAAAAAAAAAAATTAATAGCTTTTTATTTACAAGTTATATGCATGGGTAATTTTACAGCCTTGACAACTGCCAAACCTTTTGTTCCAATTATTCCCCTCCTTCCCCCCATCACCTCCCCTAGATGGCAGGATGACCAATACATGTTAAATATGTTAAAGTATAAATTAAATACAAAGTAAGTACACACGTCTAAACAGTTATTTTGCTGTACAAAAAGAATCGGACACTGAAATATTATACAATCAGCCTATGAAGGAAATCAAAAATGCAGGTGGGCAAAAATACAGGGACTGGGTATTCAGTGTAATGGTTCTTAGTCATCTCTTAAGAGTTCTTTCGCTGGGTGTAGCTGGTTCAGTTCATTTACTGCTCCATTGGAACTAATAGAAATCTTTTTTTAAACAGTAATTAGCAATGCCTTTTGACTGGCTAGACTTTAAAAAAAACATGAATTTCCATGTTTCTAGAAGAGCTTGTCCAATTCTTCCTTTTCTGCATCATACATGTTAGACCATGTTCATCATATGTTTCAAAATCAGAATACAGTTACAATGGATAGAATGTGGAGAGGGCCTTAAATCAGGAATCCCAGGATTTTATTCCCACCTCAGAACCTTGCAAATCAAGTTAAAGGACTTCTGTTAGTTTCTTTATCTGTAAAATGGGCATAATAATAGCACTTAAATCCTCTGGTTCTCATGAGGATGAAATAAGACAATGCAGAGCATGGCACATAGAGCTGTATAAATGCTACCTGTTTTATTTCATTTTGTCTCTTTCCTCCCCCATTCTACTCCCCTTCTTAAACTATCATGATCCTCACCAATTAATGATGCACTGGGGCACTAAATTATTCAATTTATCTGGTACATAGGGGGTCACTCCAGGATTGCTGGTGTATTGTCTGCCCCACCACTCTGTGGTGAGGGACCTCCATGAGGGCATAGGATGTCCCTCATATCTCTATTTGTGTTCCTGATGTTTAGCCCAGGACTGCCAAGTAGCAGGCCCTTAATTGTTTACTGACAAGAAAAAGTTCTAAGAAACGGCTCATGTCCCAAACCTATTCCCTCAGGGCACTTTCAGGAATTCCATTGCCCCAAATCCCAAAGAAGGACTTCTTACACAATGACAGTGTAAGGGCCTTATGGGGCCTTGCAGTGGGCCCCACTCATTTTGTAGAGCGGACAGCCAGATTCACTGACTAGCCCTGGACATGGCTGCCAAGAAATATTCAGTAAAAATTCTAAATCTGGCCTTTCTCCCCAAACTGACCATGTACTTCAGGGTAACTGCCGAAGCCTCTTGTAACCACAGCTCTCATATCCCTGCTTTCACCTCACTCACCTGCAGAGCATCTCCTCAGGCCTTCTTGGTCCAGCATCCACAGTTTCCCTTTGCTCAAAATAAGAGATCACCTCTTCTCTGGGAACTGGAAGCCCTGGGCATGGAAATCAGAAAGAGAAGAAGATGGAGAGAATTTGATCACTTAGTTCTCTTTAGGGAAAAAATGAGGCTCCAAAGCTGCTCCAAGCTGAAATTGAGCCCCTGATGTTCAGACAAATCAGTCAATACTCACCCATTGGGAAGTATAAAGGAAGTCACCTAAGGCAGGATGTGCCCACTATTTGTACAGTTTCCTCTGAAAAAGGCAAAGGCCCTTCCTCCCATCTCCTGTCCTGAGAGGCTCCCATCTGGCAGAAACTTCTGATCCCAAACCTGGGTTACTAACTGTGTACCTCTGGACAAGTCAATTAAATTCTATTTCTTTTCCTGCTTCTTCAGCTCTGAAATGGGGATAACAATATCACCCGACTTGAAATGTGAAGATGACGTAAAAGTAACATAATATTTTGTTGTACCTTTAACTTATAAACAAGCATTTCAGTATCGTAGTTCAATAAAAAGATGATTGCACATGAAACTGTAAATCCACAACTATTTTATTGTACTTTTAACTTATAAACAAGCATTTCAGTATCGTAGTTCAATAAAGATGATTGCACATGAAACTAAACCCACAACACACAACTTGCTATTCCTTTCAAATACACAAGAAAATTATCAAGTAAATTTTTTCCTTCCATTTGCTTGTGCTCAGCCTAGAGATGGCTCAAAATACATAGAAATGTAAAATTATGCCATCCATATTTCTATTTCTGAGTTTTTCTCTCTGGATACAACCAGCGTCTTTCTTGATTTGTCCCCTGTCATGAATTTCGATCCTTAGAATCATCAAAATAACCTATTTGCTGGAAGTTGTTTTTAAGCAGTATTGTTACAGTCTGTAAAGAAAGCATATGGCACAGCCCCTGGCAAACACAGGTAGAAATAAATGCTTATTCCATTCTACTCCTTTCCCATCCCTTGTACTGGAATATGAGGGCGATCCAAAGGCAGATCAAGGAGAAACTTCCCATATGAGGGACAAGCAGGTGCTTTGGCTACAAACTGATGCTTGCTAAAAAGAATAATATTTCAAATACTGGATCCATATGAAAAAGGAAGGCGATATAAGGAAAAGGAAAGGCTGAGCAGTTTTCAGAGCTTTGGTGATCAAAATTCATCTAAGATTAGTTCCATGTTTGAGATGCTTCCCCTGATTTAATCTTTGACCTGGGAATGGGTAAGAGAGAGCTTCGGGAACAACAAAGGACATTCCCAGGTCCTGTCACAAAATACAAGACCAGCCCTGTGCCTTCTCTTCCCCCATCCCAAAGCCTTCACATTGGGCAATGGAGCTATTTCCTTTGATGGTACATTCGCAATTATCAGGAGAAGTGCCCTTACCCAAGGACAGCAGGTTCTGGGCATTCTCCACCATGACCTCCTTGAACAGCTCCTTCTGAGAGGGGTCCAAGAGCCCCCACTCCTCCTGGGTGAAGTCCACAGCCACATCCTTGAATGTCACAACCTCCTGCAGCATCAAAAGTCAGAAGATGTGGGGCTGAAAGATCCTTCAGAAGGAAAGAATTCAACCCCCTCCAATTTACAGGAAGAAACTGAAACACAGAGAAGGGATATACCCAAAGGTCATAGGCTTTCTCAGAGTCAGAGTCAACTCTTGAACCTGTTGTTATTAAGAGACTGACTGAATTTTGGTTCTGTTGAAATAAAGCTGAGAAGCGACTTATTATGGAACTCATAATGAAGGGCATCCTAGGGCCACAGGGCATATTCCGTTAATGAACTTTTCCACACTCTTCCTTGCTAACCCTATTACTTTCTACACCCCATTTCCTATTTCCCACTCTCTGTGTCTATTTTAGCTCTATCGTTTATCTATAACCTCTTTTCCTAAAGAAACCACCTTTTACCGAAGAGAATCGCCATTGTGAATTTTACAGGTTTACATTGATCTAGGAATTGCTTCCCTGACCTTGTTGTGGTGTGTGTAAGGCTCATTTCACAGTTTATTTCCTTTATTCTAGTATTTCACTTCTAGACAACAGGGTTTAGAAAAGAAGGCATCTGTACAGCTGGTCTCCAAGCAGTAGCCAAAAGCTCCTACAGTACAGCCTCAGAATGGAGCTCTTGGAGCCTTTGCACGATTTGTCAAGGAAAAAAGACCCTGTGAGCCGAAGAGCTATGTGACACAGAACAAGAATCTAGGCAAAAACAGCCAAGGAAGGTGGACAATGAGGAGAGGGAGAGAAAAGGGAAGAAAAATGGTTGAAATTAGAAAATTAATGAATGGGATGATTTGAATGGCCAAAGAGGGAGGAGAATCTACAAGAGAACTAAGAGGAAGGGGGAGATGAAGAAATGCAGAATGAGATCAATTAGAAGGGATGAACAAATGTCTAGAGAAACTTGAAATAAAAGACTTATGGCATATTCTAAAGGGGGCAACAGTGCCATGACACACTAATGTGACTCTTAATCCTTCTTTTTCTCCCAGTTGTTCTCACAGTCTCTGCCAGTTCCTGGCACTCTGCACAGGGCAGCTTAAGTTAAACCAGCAAAAGAAACACTTGGTATAGTACTTTGGGGCCTAGGAATGACAGAAGTGAGGGCGAGAATCCCAGGAGCCTCTTTTAGACAGGAGAGATAGTTCCCTGTGCCAGGGCAGGTCTTAGAGGCCCCAGAGCAGCAGGATGGCCCAGAGCTCTGTGTACTAGAACTGCGGAGCTTGGACCCAAGGCCTTTCTCAGTGCTTATTGGCAGGAGCCAAGGAATGGTCAAGGGGAGGGTTTCAAGGATACCTGAGGCACATGGACAGGAGCCGCCCAGAAGGATAGTTTCTGCTCTGATGACCAGGAGAAGGGCTGGGGAAGCTTCTAGGCTCAGCTCCCCACCTTAACAGGACAAACTCTGTTTGAAGAGTTTTGTAGGAGCTTCAGGAGAACATGGCAGAGGAAACCAAGAAGAAGGGGGAGAGATCTTGGATGGGAAGGGGTACTGGGTAGGCCCAAAGAGAGCTCCCCCTGGAATGGAGATTCATGATGAAGTGGTGCAGCCTGTCAGTCCCTTGTAATGAGGAGGAACATAGAAACAAATGGTGAAGTGGACAGTGTGTGTGTGTGTGTGTGTGTGTGTGTGTGTGTGTATGTGTGCGTGTATGTATATGTGTGTGTGTGTGTGTCTTGGTGCCCAAGATGCCAAGGATTCAAGATTGCAATTGGGCAATTGTGTTACTGGTTCCCCTGTTTTTGTACAGAAATGACCAGTACAACCCTGACAGCTCCACAGTCTGTCCTCCATGTCTAGGGAAATGGCTGTGACGGCTGCTATTGGTCAGGTCTGGGGACGGACTGCACTCACCTGAGGAGGTCCGAGGCTCCCAGGGCCCATTCCCTCTGGCTCCAGGCTCTCTGTAGAGAGTGACTCCTTTTTCTCAAGTTCCTCCCTTTGGCATCAAATCTTTATCACAAGGTCTTGCTGCTACCACATTTGAGGGGCCAACAAAAGTGACAACAGCCAAAGGTCACAGCTAACCATGGGGGACTTTAATTTTAAAACCCAGAGAAAGCCAGGAGCCCGCAGGAGAGTGGCTCCCTTCTTTCCCTCTACATAGAAAAGCCCAGCTTCCCCTCATCCTGGTCCCAGGCTGACTGCCTTTGATTTCATGGCCTGGGAGAATGCTGTTTTGGGCCCTGATAGTAAACCTGTTGTAATTTCACCCCAATTTTGCTGTTTGCCTTTGATTCAAATCTTGGGCCAGTCCTAGGTGACCAGAAGAAGCATCCCAGAGGAGGAGAGGACTTTCCCCTCCTTTTCTCTTCAGGAGGCAAGCCTACAGGGATTCCTGATGGAGTGCGAGATCCTCCAGTAGTTACAAAAGCCTTGGCCCTGCCCCTGGGGGAGAGACAGCACCCTACAGAACACTACCTAGGGGGTCAGGATTGGAAAGGGAAGTTGTTTGAAGACTATTCCCCTCCTTTTTCTATCGTACTTCACCCATTGTGGTACAAGGGTGTTTGGGATCCCAGATGAGAGACCTGTCAGCCTCCATGGCTCCTGAGTCAGAGCTCTCTTCCTTCCCCCCTCGACACCCCCCCCCTCCCCCAGGCAGTGGTCCTCTGTCTCCCTGCCTCCCCTCCACCCAAATAACACACACATTATTCTGGACAATAGACTGCTTTGGGGAAGAGGGAGCAAAATTGCGGAGGTGGAGGATGGGGAGGGTTCAGGATTGGAACACCCAAGAAATGACCAGGTTAAGCCTGAGCCTGGGAGACAAAATTCAGTCTCGCATTGAACTCTGAAGGCTCAGAGAGAAGAGGGGCCAGGGAAGCAGGAGGTTTGGAGAACAGGGCTAGGGTCTGGGATGAAAGACAGACCAAAGGAGGTCATGGAAGTCAGGACCAGTGGGGTGAGAAGCGGTGGACAGCTGAGTTTAGGAAAGAAGGAAGACTGTGCACTGAGGTGTACCTAGGAGTTGGGTAGAAATGCTCCCAGTAGAGCTTAGGCTTGGAGTAAGGCAGGACAGCAGAATCTCTAAGGAAGAGATGGGATGGGGAAATGGAATAGCTGCGTCCTGATCAGAAGGCTGAAATTATGGACACAGTCTGAAGTCTGGGAAAGTGTGCCCCGATGGGAAATCTGGGCAAGTTTGGGAAGTGAGTAGGAGTCTGGAAAAGGTTAAGGATCGGAGTGCTCATCCTACAGGCAGCCTTGGTAGAAAGGTGTGCTCCCGGTAGGCCTAGAGGTCATGTATCCCAAGGTCAAAAGAGGAGAGGCAAAGGCAAGGGCAGCCAGTGAAAGTCTGCATGCTGCATGCTGGCTCAGACCTACCTGGGAGATGCAAGCACAGGCTTGGGTGCAGGAATGCCGAGAGATCTCAGGGGCAAGGGAAGAAAAGAGGAGAGCCCTGAGTTCACAGGGGAAAAGAAGAAAGATCTGAGCTAACAGGGGAAAATGGGGAGAGAGCTGAGCTCCCAGGGGGAGAGGGGAAGAGAGCTGAGCTCCCAAAGGGAAACGAGAAGAGACCTGAGGAACTTGCAGGAAAAAACGGGGAGGGACCTGAGGAGCTCCGCAAACAGGGGGACAGACCAAAACTCCCAGACAGAGCAGGCAAAGAAAGCAAAGGAGGCCAGAACGCAGAGTGATCCCAGTTCAGACTTCCTGTTTCCGGACAGCCCAGTCTGGGAGGGTATTCTTGGTTCCAAGAGCCCCGCCCCATCCCTCCCCCAGGATGCTTGAGCCCTTTCTTCCAATCACACTCAGAGCCTGGACACATGTTGCTGATTATGCCCTGGATACAGAGGTGAAACTTGAGTTTCTAGAGAGACTCCTGAGTCTAATGGACCCTCCAGGTACGGGTCTGCAATGTTAGGGACCGTAAAATCTGCTACTAAGACCATTAGTTCTGGGTTAATATATGCTTTTTTCACATGGGTAATTTTTCTTCTAAAGATTACTTTGGGAGTGTGAGGAGAAGGGGGATAGAAATAATGATTGGGGGCACTGGCTGCTTCCTTTACATAAGCTACTGCTCTATGAAACAGACCAGGACAACTGGCTTCTCAATCTGGAGAAGTTCAGGAGTTTGGGAACAGGACCACCTACCTGGATTGCAGAACCTCCTGGTGACCTGAACTTGCAAATCCAATGGTGTCCTGTAGGTTCTGCTGTCTAGCAGGTGGTATTGCTCATTTAGGATGTGACAGGTGGCATCAAGAGTCTAGCTGAAGTGGAAGTGGTGAGCAGGACTAAAAAAGGGACCTTTCCACCATGGCTCCAAGGAAGGCTTTCAGGGATTCCATCAGACCCAATCACAGGACTGGATTAGGAGCTGAGCCTCAGTTGAGATTCCTAAAGAATGGGACTGAGAGACAAGTTGGTAAATCTCTGATATTGTCTGAGCCAACACAATAGAGTTCTATAGGAGAGAGCATTAAGTTGCTATGCTTCCCCCATATGGGTACAGTGATATCAGGAGTCCTGATATTATCTCATAAGGACCTACCTTCCTCCTACCTAGCTCTTTCATGAATTTAATAAGGGAGTTTTAAACTCCCTTTTAACTCCCATTAACTCTTTTTTCCATCCTTGATGAGTGGCGTGGAAACTCAGCACAATGTTTGTGCTGACTGATTGACCAGGATGAAAACACCTTAAATAATGAAACTCTTGTAAAAATGGGTCCATCTATTACTATGTATTTCTTTAAGAACCTTATATAATGGAATGCTTTTTCTCTTTTTTTCCTTAGTAAATTTATTTATTTTTAATACATGTGGCTTTATGAATGTTCTAGGGAGAGAAAACCCAGAGAAAAGTACAAAACCATCGAAGAGATTAAAAAACAAAGTAAAAAGTAGAGAACATAGCATGGGTTGATTTATATTCAGTCTCCTTAGTTCTTTGTGTGGATGCAGATGGCATTTTCTGTGCAAATTCTGTTGGAATTGCTTTGCATCCCTGAACCTCTGATAAGGACCACGGCTTTCATAGTTGATCATCACACATTCTGACTGTTACTGTGTACAATATACTTCTAGTTCGGCTTGTTTGGCTCAGCCTCAGGTTATGTAACTCCAGGCCTTTCCAAAACCAGCTCGTTCATCATTTTTACAGAACAATAACATTCCATTGCCTTCACGTACTACAAGTTGTTCGGCCATTCCCCAACTGATAGACATCTAATTATTTTCCAGTTCTTTGCGACCACACAAAGAGCTTCTGCATTTTGTCCCATGTGGGTCTGGGATGATTTTTTACTAAGAGGATTTTTTGCTAACCCGGAAGCTGTGGCAATATGAGGGGAAATCTGCCACCCACTAGGAAAGTACATAGACCCTCCCCAAAGCATATTTGGAACCATGGGCAGCTGGTAATGGAATGAAGTCCATCTGCCAGGTTTGAAAGGGAACTTCTTGGAGAGGAAACTGGCCCCAAGCTGGCTTCAGAGGTTTGGATACCTTGTGCTTGGGGCAGCTGGGACTCATCTCACAGGAGGTGATGGTAGCCCTGGGAAACTTCCCTCACCAGGGTTTTGGGCTACTCCCTCCTACTAGTTGGGTCCTCAATGGCTGAATGAAGAGAGGTATAATGGAGGGAGAAATGAGTTCTTAGGAGAATCACGAATCCATTGGATCCATTGTAGTCCTTAGAAGTTAACACCCCTCATTTGGAAGCTTTTCTTGCTCTGTGATAAGCATTCTCTTCTGGCCCCAGCCAACTTCTCCCTTCCTCCTTCGGGCTGAGATGGATAAGCTAAAGTTTGTACTTTTGGGGCAAAGTGTAAGTTCCATTTAGACTTCTGCTCTAGAAGGTTTGCCTTCCAGCATCTGGAAAGTTATCACCAGGATTTCAGCTATTTGGTCAGTGCAGTCATTTGCTTGGTCATGGAGGTTGTTTTCTCAGCTGTGCCCAAGAAGTATCGTTACTGCCACATCCTGGAGAAGCAATAAACAGTCTAATATTTGAGATCCTTGTTTTTGGTTTTTAATGGACTGTCCTGAGGAGGAATCCCTGATGTTTCCCTAGCACCCTGAAGTCAGGGCTACTCCCAAGGCTTACCTGCTCTGGGTGCAGATATTCATCCTTTTGCCTTTTCTTAACTGACGATCCTGACTACTGCCCCAAGGTCAGCTTTTTGGGCTGAACAGCCATCCGGGAGTGATGAAATTTGAGGCACTTCTATGATAGGGATGATGTCCTAAGCAGCGACCAAACTTCCTTCCTCAGTTCTGGGGCAGATGCATCAGATCCCGGTCCATGTTGGCTCCCTCTGAGGGGGTTCCCTTCAGGTCCTCCCAGGTAGAAAGTAAGACATCCAGATAACTTGCACAGTCATGGTCTGACGCCCATCCTCAGATTTTCACGTAGAAAGGGGGAAGGATTGATTAGGTTTCCATGTCTAATGGGCCCTTCTAGGATGGCCAGCCTGCTCGAGGACAATGCTGAGAGGGGGGGTGAGTTCATAGCAGTGTGGAGTTTCAGCAGCATAGGGAACAGGAGCCATTTATGAAAATTTGAGATAATGTCCTCAGTGGTGGCGACTAGGGCTCCTGTGGCCTCTACTGCATGGAGGCAGCCTGGGAGGTCTTTACCTTATCATTTAAAGCTTTATTATAATATCCCATGTCACAGAAGCTTTCACCCTATTTCTGTGCTAATAAACCAAGTCTGTTCCCTCATTTCTCAGAGACAAATAAAATGGATGAGAGAGAATAGTTGGGGAGGCCTGAAGTTTGGGAGTGTTGGAAGGCAGACTTCAAGAATCCAAGGAGTTTTGAGCTTATGGGGAAAAGCCAAGCACTGAGGACATCAAGCTTTAGGTGTTCATAAAGTACAATGGCAAAGCTGAGAAGTCAGGGATCCAGAGAGGAGAGTAACCTGCGAGACTCAGGAAGGCACAGAGCCAATGTTTGGGGTGAGGTGCAGAAAGCTGAGTGCTCCTTTAAGATGGACCAGTCTGGGGCAAAGGCCAGAGGTAGGACATCCTTTACAGAGGAGAGGGCAAACTGGGGTTTGTTCCTAGGTACCTTGTGACCTCTAAACCCCTCAGCAGGTCCACAGCATCTCTAACAGAAATGTCTTCCAGGAAGAACAAAGGAGATCATCAACACACTGGAGGAGGACTGAGTCCTGAAAATGTGAGAGGTCACGCCCTGTTGTAATATCTGTGAGAAATAGATGGTAACTCCGTGAATTCCTGCAAAGGACAGACTGGGGGCATGACCATCCTCCCTGCTTTCAGAGGCAACTGAGAATGAAAAACAGCTACTGCTGAGTCATTTCCATAAAGTGACTGGCCCAGATGGTACAGGGTAAATAGAGTGTGGGGGTTTGGGGTGACAGGGACTCAGGGTATTACAGGAGCATTAACTGCTTGGAGAGGATGAATAATTGCCAATTACGGATTTAGATGAAGCTAGTTGTACAACAGTAGGGGGGACACTAATAAGTAACCCAATGTCAATAGCATCTGAAGCCCACACCCAGAGGGGAAGGCAGAAGGGTTTAAAACTTGAGTGTGGAGCCAGCCCCAACTACAGCAGCACCTCATGCCCCTGTTTGAACAAGGAGACCTCTCCAACAGGAGTCATGGGGATACCCACAGTGGGCATCAAGAGTGTGGTTGAATCTGCCATCACACTGGTGGGCAGATTCCCCAGGGCCCTGATTGGTGTCGCAGGCCTTTGCCACATCAGAGGGTCATGGGAAAGCAAGGGGTGCCACATCTATTGTAACATTTTCCATTGTTTCCGTTGCTCCATTCTGACTCTCATTTTCTTTGTTATGTCATATTGTCCCTCTAGCTTAAATAACGAAATTTAAGTTAATTTTTCTGAGAAAGAATTATGAATGTGTTTTGTTCCATATAGTTGACCCTTATGAACAGGATGGTTTTAAGCTTTCTGCTTGCATTCCTTTTTTATTGAATCTAAATTTCATTATACTCCAATAAACTTGAGATAACACATTGCTCTCATTTGGTACGAATGTTTTCAGACATGATAAGTAAAGAAATAAATATAAACTTTTGTAATGGCTCTCATTAGAGGAAATCACAAAACTTGTGCTCCATTTTCTGGCTCCTTGGATTGGCTCGTCAGCAGACTGAAAGGCTGGAGGCATCCTAAGATGTATTTTCTATTTGTCTTTTTACTCCTATACTATCCTTTCTGTACTTTAAAATACAAAAATAAATCCTTATGTTCATATATATTGCATTTGTATGTATATTTAGAATTTCTTTTAATGCATTCATCCATCCCTCTTTCCCTTCCTCCCTTCTTCCTTTTCTCTTTTCCTCCCTTTGTCTCTTCTTCCCTTCTTCTTTTCTTTCTGTCCTCCCTTCCTCCTTTTTTGCTCTCCTTTCCTTTTCTTCCTCCTCTGCTTTCCTTCCTCCCTCCTTTCCTCTCTCCCTCCCTTCATCTTTTCTTTCCTCCCTTCCTCTGTCCCTCCCTCCCTTTCTTCCTCTCTTCTTCTCTCTGTCTCTGTCGGTCTCTGTCTGTAATACATACATACGTACACACACTCACATATGTACACACAAGCATCTGATCTCAGCCCTTTTTCATAATCTGCCAGCTTCTAGAATGCATTTGAAAATAAGGGGACTCATTTGTAAATGAAAATTCAACTTCAGAAGGTATTTTTATAGGTTTTTGTAGAGTAGCCTGGGTATAGACACATAAAATGAATTCTTTAGTTTGTTGCTTTTTTTTTTTTTTTTGACCCAAGAATGCCATTTAGGCTTGTAGTCATTTGATCAACTTAAAGGAAAAGTAGCATTCTGACTTTGAGATAAGAATCTGAAAAAGGATGCTATTGCCTTTCAATTTATTTTCACATTTTGTCTACAGTGAACAGTATTAAATTAAATAATATATTTATAGGGAATATGAATATATTGCTCTGCTTCAGTATTTCATGATTATTAATTTGAGACTCTATAGAAATGGATAAGTATTAAATAAATACTTATGTACATAGCATAATTAGTTAAGCACCTGGAGAATTAGAAGCCATTTACACCTGCACAATTTCAAAATGCTTCATACTTGAAATGAATCATTTGAATACTATTTTAGAGATTAAGATTTTTCCCCCCCTTTTTTTTTCCTTCTCCCTTTGCCAGTCTGTATATTTGAGTGAAACCAACTTAATGGCAATAAATTAAAAAAATGTTTATTTAAAATATTTTGCATTAAAATTTCTTTAGAAGACTGTGGGGAATAGTTTCCCTCCTAATCTATAGATAGAAATGGATATTTTTATTTGAAAAAAATGCACTTCTCCCTCATGTTGCATTGTTGGCTTTATGGAATCCTCCTTTAATTATAAAACACATCACTAGAACGGTATTAAAATCTTTGCTGTCAAATGAAAAGATGTGATTACTGTATTTAAATTCAGTAATGTGAGCTTGGAGGTCAAGAATAAAATTTGAGGGTAATATGGGATCATGGGATTTCGAGATGGAAATTCATTAAAGATATATTTTAGTCTCTTTAGGATATCTGCAGAGCTCTGTGTCCACAATCAGTTTAAAAACTTAAGTATCATACGATATGAACCTTTTAGGCATGAAGTCCCACATAGATAATATCTGTTCCTGTTCTGAAGTCAGGAGGGGAGTGTCCTTTCATTATGTATATCTGAAAGCAAGCTCGCCTCAAGTTTCTGTGTGCTTGATTGGAATGACTACTAAGCATAGTCTTGCTTAGCCTCCAGTTGAATGTCTCAGTGTAAGATTAATCTAGGTTTGGAATTCACATTTCAACAGGCAGGTTGAAGAGGGTGGGCACAAGTTCATTACTGCTCAGAACTTTCATTATAATAAGACATAAGGGAAAAGGAAACTCATAGCACAAAAGTAATTAATATACAACTAATAAACACAGTGGCCACTATAACAACATATATCCTTACCATTAGGAGAGAAATATCTGAATTCCTTGGCTGGGAGAATTCATGGTCACAACTATTCATAGTGTCAAGTGAGAGGCATTGCTTACTTGCCTATGAGAGTTGTCCATTACTTCCTAGATAAATTCTCAAAGTCCCTTTCCACTAAGAGGTTTTTCTCAGCTGAGAACAAAGAAGGCACGACCCTAACTATTCTCATTTGATATGTGACTCTTGAGATGTAGCAGCATGCTGGGAACAGGATGCCCCATCACAAGAGACCCACCAAGAAGAATATTTGTTCATTCCTTTAGGAGAACTGTTTTTCCTCAAGGAACTGGCCAGGTTTCCAGGGTAAACACTGGTCTGCAATAAAGGCTACTCACTGATTAATATACAAGAAAGGATGGCCTTCCAACTTCTTTGTGTTTTCCTGGCATTCCATCAGATAACTTAAAGCACGGTCTCATGTTCTCAACAGAAAGTTATACAAAAGACATGCTTGGGACGCACTTCACATTCCTTACACCCAGAGAAAATACAAATACCTGACACTCTGTAAGTGGTACAATACCCCACATGCTTCTGTTTGGGGATAACATTGTTCTAATTGTATCTGAATTTAGAATGCCATAGGGTCTCCTAAATGAGATCAACAATAGCTCACAAGATTTTGACATAAAACATCCATTAAAAATTAAGTGCATGAAAAAGTCCATTTTTCTTTTCTAATATGTCATTTGATTGAACTACTACATGAATACAAATAATTTAGATATTCTAGATGGATGCTAAACTGGATCCAGAGGAGAAATAATTAGACAATAGATTGAATTGAATATGAGGAATTAAACTGTAATTGTTCCCTGAAATAAAACCTTAAGAATTAGGAAAACCTGGGTTCAAGTTGGGCCTCTGATACGTGCCAGGTATATTATCACCACAAATCACCTCTCATCTCAGGCAACTTTGTTGTTGTTGTTGATGTTGCTGTTGTTTTTCAACTTCAATACTATTTACTTTTCCAATTATATATAAAGATAGTTATCAACATTTATTAAGTATTTAATTTGTTCAAAGACATCTCAGTAGGAGGTTATAGTCAACTGCAAATAGAGAAGAGGGAAGGAAATTCTCTTTTTAAATCTTTGGGTTATGTGGTTTGTTACAAAGATTCTCATCTCTCTTCCTCTTTCCAGGACTTCCTTTCTTCCAGTTTCCTACTTTTCTTCTAAGTTTAGCTGCATTGGTATTATTTATCAAAACTTTTAAATTTTCCATTTTACCTCACATTATTCATTTCACTTTGCATTTATTTCTGGGTTTTGGTCATAAACTCTTCTCATTCTTAGATCTGAAAGGTAATTTTTCAATTATCAACTGATTAACTTATAATATCACCCTTTATGTCTAAATCATGACCACATTTTGAACTAACTTGATTTACAATGTGAGAAGTTGATTTATATCTAATTTCTCCTAGGCTACTTTTAAAGTTTCTCAGCAATTTTAATGAAACAGTGAGTTCTTGGCCTAAATGCTGGGATGCTTAGATTGATCAAAAACTGTGTTCATTTCCTTCTTAATATTATATATCTAATCTATTCCAGTGATCAACTTCACTATTCCTTATCCAATACCAAATTGTTTTGATGATTATAGTTTTTCAGTAGAGTTTGATATCTGGTACTGTCAGGTCACCTTTCATTTCTATTCTTTTTTATTAATTCTTTTGATATTCTTAACCTTTTATTTCTCTAGGTGCACTTTACTATTTTTTTTTCTATCTTTATAAAGTAATTCTTTGATAGTTGGATTAGCATTACACTGAATCACTAAATCAATTTAGATAATATTGTCATTTTTATTATATTAATTTGACCTACCTATAAGCAATTAGCATGACTCCAATTATATAGCGCTCCATTTATGTGAAGAGTATGTTTTAATTGTGTTCATATACTACCTGTGAATATTCTGATGAGTAGACTCCCATATATTTCATAATCTTCATAGTTATTTTAAATATAATTTTTCTTTCTCTCTGTTCTGCAGGGTTTTATTGCTAACAAATAGCAAAGCTGAAGATTTATATGTAAGATTTATATCCTTCAACTTTATTGAAGTTTGTAATTATTTTTATTACTTCTTTTAGTTGACATGCTAGTAAACCATCACATCTTCCCAAAAAAAATCCACATACCCTTTTCTTATTACTTATCCTTATTCCTTCAATTTCTTCTTCTTGTCTTATTGCTATACCAAGCATTTTTAGTACAATATTGAATATTAATGGTTATCATAGACATTCTTGCTTCATCTTTGACTTTTTTGGAAAATCTTCTGGTTTATCCCCATTAAAGACAATGGTAGCTTGTTGTTTAAATCAGTCTTACTTATTCTACTAAGAAAAAGCACCATTTATCCTTGTGCTGTCTAGTAGGTGTTTTTTAAAAAAATAGAAATAAGTATTGCATTTTGTCAAAATTCTTTTCTGTATCTTTTGAAATAATATCATTTTTGTTGATTTTATTGTTACATGATACATTTGCTTAGTTTTCCTAATATTAAACCAGTCCAATATTCCTGATAAAAATCCCACTTTTTCATAGCATATGATTTTTACAATATCATTACAATCTCCTTGCTATTATTTCATTAAAATTTTTGCATCAATATACATTAAGGAAATTGATGCTTAGTCCCCCCCGTCCCCCATTTTTACTCTCCTTGAATCAGATATCAAGACCATATTTGTATCATAAAAGAAATTTGGCAGAACTTCTTTAGCTGTTTTTTTTTTTAAATAGTTTATGTAATATTGGATTTAATAAAATATTTGGTATAATTCACTTGTAAAGACAACTGGTGCTGGGTTTTGGGGTAAGGAGTTTATTTATGCATTATTTCATTTTTTAAAAGTAGGATTATTCAAATATTTTATTTCCTTTGGTTAATCTGGACAACTTATATTCTTGGAAATACTTATCCATTTCAGTTAAACTATCGGGAATTATATTTGAATTGACCTAATATGCACAAGAAAAAGCTCTGTTTGACAAAAAGTCCCTCATGTGATTCCTAAATATTCAAGAGCCATCTTCTGTGCAGCCCCTTATTCCTTTTATGTATTATTTTTCTTCTTTTATTAATCCTCTTTTGTTAAATTCTATTTTTGTAAATACTACTCCATATCATTTATATGATTACATTTTTTTGGCAAATAATTGGACAAAATGGATATTAATAATTATCTTAATTTTATGTTCATTTGATTGTACAATCATCCCTTTCAATTTTGATACTGGTAGTTTGATTTGGTTTGCTACTTTTCAAATCAAATTACCCAATGCTTTATCTATTCCCCCATCCCCCAAAAAAAGACAGCTCCAATTTTTATTCAATAGCTTGGTGTTTTCTCAGTTTTATTGTGAGGATTTTTATTTTGGTATTTATTTACAAGGGTGTAAGTTTGTTTTTTAGTTGCATACACAATATGTTGTTCTTCCTTTTTCTCTCTTTTATTGATATAACCATTTACATATATCAGTTTCCTTCTAAGTATTATTATGATCCAGAAGGCATCTGGGAGCCCCTGGAGTTTATAGAATATGAGTGTGACTTGCTAGCACCTACACATCAAGAAAGTCATTTTGGAAGCTTAGTGGAAAATGCATTTGAGTTGGGAGACACTTATTACAAACAGCCCCACCTCTCAGGCTTCTATCTAAGCCCCATTTTTTAGCATAGCCACGTAATTACAGAATTTAGGTTGTAAGTATAGTCCCTGAACTTAGCTCCCTTATCTCTGCCCTAGTATATAGTTTCTGATTCTAGTTTTGCTCAATTTTTTGGCTCCTTAGATTGGCAGTTTTTCCTTGCTGCCCCCATCTATGCTAGACACATTTGTATTATACTCCAGTGCTTTCTCGGACTTCTCTACCTTCTTTAACTAGACCTATTACCTAGTGCCTAAAGCCTTTGACTTTCTCTTTGTGAGGATCTGAGGTGGCAAAATGTAGTTACTAGAATTTTGGCTCGGATTTCCCTATCACTTTTCATTTGGTGTCCTTTCTTATCCTTGCTGGAGTGCTTGTAGCAGACCTCCGTTGTTTTGTTCTATTTACTCCACTGCCTTAAGGAGAGTTTTAGGTAGAGATTTATATAGGTAGTCAGGCAGTTTAGTGGCAGTGCTGTGATTTGAATCTAGATCCTTTCTTGCACATCTATTGTACGTTTCATTGCTCCATTCTGACTCTCATTTTCTTTGTTATGTCATATTGTATCTCTATCTTAAATAACAAAATTTAAGTTAATTTTTCTGAGAAAGAAACATGAATGTGTTTTGTTCCATATAGTTGACCCTTATGAACAGGATGGTTTTAAGGTTTCTGCTTGCATTCCTTTTCTATTGAATCTAAATTTCATTATACTCCAATAAACTTGAGATAACACATTGCTCTCATTTGGTACGAATGTTTTCAGACATGGTAAGTAAAGAAATAAATATAAATTTTGTTTTATTTTGTAGTGACTCTCAATAGAGGAAATCGTCAAAATTGTGGTCAATTTTCTGGCTCCTTGGATTGGCTCATTAGTAGACTGGAAAGACTGAAGGCATCCTCAGGTATATTTTTTATTTGTCTTTTTACTCCTATATTATCCTTCTTTCTGTACTTTAAAATACAAAAATAAATCCTTATGTTCATATATATTGTATTTGTGTGTAGTTATAATTTCTTTTATTGAATTCATCCCTCCCTCTTTCCCTTCCTCCCTTCTTCCTTTTCTCTTTTCCTCCCTTTGTCTCTTCTTCCCTTGTTCTTTTCTTCCTTCCTCCCTCCCTTCTTCCTTTTTGCTCTCCTTTCTTTTTCTTTATTCTTCTCTGCCTTCCTTCCTCCCTCTTTTCCTCTCTCCCTCCCTTCATTTTTTCCTTCCTTCCTTTCTATGCTTCGCCCTTCCTTCCTTTTTTTCTTCCTCTCTCTGTCTCTATCTTTCTCTGTCTCAAATACACACACACACACACACACACACACACACACACACACACAAGCATGTAATCTCAGTCCTTTTTCATAATCTGCCAGCTTCTAAAATGCATTTGAAAACAAGGGGATTAATTTGTAAATGAAATTTCAACTAAAGAAGGCATTTTTATAGGTTTTTGTAGAGTATCCTGGGTACAGACACATAAAATGAGTTCTTTAATTTATTGCTTTTTTCCCCTGAATTCTAATTTGGTATTTAATTGAGGGTTTTTAATGTGTTCTTTTTTTTTTTTTTTTTTAATTTGTCTGGCAACTTGCCGTATTTTTTCCTTGTGATATATATAGTTCTGGAGTTTTGCAACACTGTCCTTTAGGGTTCCTTTTCTTATGCAATCTCTTTCCAAAGGTGATCGATGGGTTCTTTCAATGACTATTTCCCTTCTGTTTCTAATATATCAGAGCAGTTTTCCTTGATGATCTTTTGAAAAATGCTATTCAGCCTCTTTTTTTGGTCCTGGCCTACAGAGAGATCAAGCATTTTAAAATTGTCTTTCCTGGATCTATTTTCCAGGTCAGCTGTTTTTCCAGTGGGATATTTTCCATATTCTTCCATTTTTTTTCATCCTCTTTAGTTTTAGACTGATTTTGGGTGTTTATAGAATCATTAGTTTCTATTTGCCCTAGTCTAGTTTTTAATGTGACTAACTTTTTTGGTTAGTAACTTTAAAATATTTCCTCATATGTACTGTGAAGATACTCATCCCTGCAAGGAAGGAATTTAGCTTTATTTCCTTTTTGTGTCACCAAATGGTATCCTGCTAGACTAGAGAATGTAGTTCACATCATGTGGGAGAGCAGATTTATTTTCACATAATTAAGTCAAAGTTAGTAAAATCCATTGATGTCACTTTATACTATTGTTTCCATAGCTGTTCATTTTTGTTATAATGATATACTATGTAGAATGCAATTGCTTTCTTTATGCACTAGATAATGGTAGTCAATCATATTCTCCATTGACATAAAGGTGTTTTACCTTTGGTTCTATTCAAACTAGCTTATTACCAGAAATTGTTACATTACCGAGCATGAATTGTATGGCCAAGATTTTCAAAAGTTTTGTTAATACCTTAAAAATAATATGCTTTTTAAAAAAAATCACCATTAGATCTTTCTTTTTAACTAAGAAAATAGTAAAGCAAAATTGAATTATTATCTCTTCTTGACAGTGTATGCATTCTATGCCTGTTGTCTTTAACATTTCTCTATTAGAGGGATGAAATATATGTCATCAACTATTTTCTATGACTGAGACTGATTATTAGATTTAATCTAAATTCAACTATATCTTAATGTAATATCAGTGTATTTTAAAGGAAGTATCTGACAAATAGGAGTTTTAAACATTTAAAATCAATATATTCCCATATTTTAAACATATTTGTCATTACTTATTGAAATCTTTGGGAGTGATAATTTCAGAAGGTATATCTCTGATCAATGTTTTTCTCTCAATAGGTTGTGTAACATGAACAGTGAGTTGGCCAAACCAACACCTATTGAGAACCGATGATGTCATCAGCTGCTGTTTAGATCTAAGTGCCCCAAGCATTTCATTCCAAATCAATGGACAACCAGTTCAAGGAATGTTTGAGAATTTCAACACTGATGGCCTCTTCTTTCCAGTTGTTAGTTTCTCAGCAGGAATAAAGTTAGTATTTCTCATGGTGCTTTTTGTTTGTTTCTCATCTCAAGAAAACTCTACAGTTATTTCCCTATCATCTCTAACTCTTTTTTCACTTTTGCATTGTTGTTTAACTGCATTTTCCCTATTCCCTGAAAGACAAAAAGGTTAAGTGATTGTGGCTTTTGACCATACTCTATGACATAGAAATGAACAGAGCAGAAATTAGCTCAGTCAACCTAGTTTTAGAAATATTTCAAGTCTATTTCTTCCTCTTTAAAATGTAACACACTTTGTATCCTTCCTTGTTTTAATTATAAACTCATTACCTTTCCTTAATTTGTCACTTGTCTTCTTTTTGTTCTCAAGTCTTATATTCCTAACTTCTATCTGTCATAGCTTTAAGGAGTATGTATTCTTGCACAAGTATCATTTTTGGTGGATTTAATGTCAATCATTTCAGTGAATGACCAATTTGCCATGACTGTACTTGATGGTCTCTTAGTTTCCTTTTAGCTCCAAAGGTATGATCTTTAGATGTTATTCAGTGCTTTTTACACTTCACATATTAAGTATTTATACATATCAGTGTCAAAAATAACATATGAATCCTTTCATCAAAAAAAAAAATAGACTTTCTTTCCTTCTATTTTTAGTAATATTAAAAGAAAAATTAAAGTTAAAGTGATCATTTATTGTGATGATCGCATATTTAAAATCAGCCGGAGTCAGGAATTCAGATTAAGGGGAAAATCTTCAATCTTTATTCTTTTTGAGGTGAAGGGGGATTGCGATAGCAATAGGACAGCTGCAACGGGAAGCCAGCCAGCAGAGATGAAGGGGGATTTCAGGTGAAGGGAGGTAGCGATAGCAATGCGAGCAGCTGTGTCAAGAAACCAGCCAGCAGTCTCTCTTTCTGCTTCCCTTTCCACTTGCCTGCTTCCACCGACCAAAATCGTCATTTCCTATACAACACATCAGGACTTGCACAAAGAGTAGGGGGGGGCCATTCTTTTTCTAAGCATATATATTAATAGAGTATGGTCCAATTACTATTTAGCCTCACGTGCTTGGGACCTCAGTGCATCAACTCAAGGCTCAGTTCATTACATCTCCCACTTTCTTTTGTTTTAGAACACAGGTGGTCATGCCATCCCTGACTCCTGAGGGAGGTCAGCGCCCCCAAGGGGAGGTAATCACACTCTCCCTGATTTCTCAGGAAAGGAGGTGAAAGCACTGAAAAAGAGATGATCACACCCTCCCTGACTTCTTAGGAAGGGAGGTGAAAAGCACCAAAGGGAAGTCGGAGTTGCTAGTGGGTTTCTGGGCTGAAAGGTCTTATTATGCACAAACCCATCAGCATGGAAGGTATTACACAAGCACATAGCAATAATGCAGAGGCTATTAGTGATGACCCTCCCCATAGTCAGTGCAGGCTTGATGTGGTGTAAGAAACATAAATTGTACATGCAAGTAACGGTATAACAAACAATATAAATCAACATGGTGTTGTAAAAGATTGCCAGAAGTCCTAGAAGGAGAGTATGTAAACAGCAGTCACACATACGCCTTCTTCAGCAGCCAAGAGATAGTTCCAAACCCATCTATTGTCCATTGCTTCACATATCAGGGAATCCAATGATTCCTCCCAAGTTTTTGAAGTCCTGCAAAATTCTTTTTATGTGCTAGGGAATCCAATGATTTCAGCAGATTTTGAAGTCCTGTGACAGTCTTATCATTTCTTAGAAAATCCAATGATTTCTGAGGGATTTCAAGTCCTACAACAGTCTTATGTCTCAGAAAATCCAATGATTCCTGAGGGCTTTCAAGTCTTATATCTCAAAGAATCCAATGATTCCTGAGAGTTTTCAAGTCCTACAATCTTATTTCTCAGAGAATCCAGTGATTCCGAAGGGTTTTCAAGTCCTACAACAATCTTATCATGTCTCAGAGAATCCAATGATTCCTGAGGGTTTTGAAGTCCAACAATTTTCTATGTTCATGAGTCAAATGCCATAACTGCCACACTCTTTCAATGGTGAGCACAATCAGCAACAGAACCACCCGATATTTCTTGGATCTTCTCCTTCGTTTCAAGGATCTGCTCATCTCTCTATGATGGACAAGGTGAATACGGCTCATTAAGACTCATCTGATTCCTCCTCCTCCTGTAAAAATACAAGCAAACCCTCTTCCCCAAGCAGTTAAGCTATCTAATTCCCTTCTATTTACCACTTTCTGGATCTCTCCACATCACCTGGTGATTATTTAAAGATAGTGGAGCTGTTTGCATTGGACACTGCCCTGTTGTGTTAAAAGGCCTGTAACCTCCCCAACTGTAATCCTGATTGCTTTTCTGTTGGTTGATGTCATCAGAGTCCTGAATTTCTAAAGACTCTCTGGGTGTAACCTCAGTTGCTATCATGCCCCACCTATCTTTTGATTGATACCTTGGAGCTGGGCCCTGCCTCTCACTTCTCTGGATCAATCTACATTCAGAGGCCCAGTGAAAGCCTTGGTTACATTTTGGACATGGGGTTTTGGGTTTTATTCTCTCACCCTGTCTTCTCATTCTATCTCCATATCTACAATGAGCTCTAAAATATCCAACTTTTCCATACTGAAAGCATCTAAGAGTTTCTCTAGAATTCCTTTGCCAAGAGGGAACCTGTCTTTCCATATTCAACATAGTTTGGGTATAATAAGCATTTATGTCCACTGTGGCACAGCGTCTTATGAGCTCCTCTAAAGGAGCATCCTTGTGCAGTTCTAGTATAATTCTTCTGCAAACCTTATTAGCATTTTCCTTAGTAAGTTGCCTTATCAAAATGTCTGTTACTGCATTTTCCCCATTCGTTCTTCTGACAGCTGTCTGCAACTGTCCCACTAAGTCAGCAAAGGGTTCATTTGGCCCTTGTGTTATTTTTGTGAAGGCCTCACTCTTGTCGTCTTTATTGTGGAGAGAAGCCCACGCTTTGATAGCATTAGCAGCAATTTGCTCATATGCTGCTATGGAATAATTAATCTGCACTGCGATGTCTGCATAGGAACCTACATCTGTTAGTAGGTCACAGGTGATAGCAGCATGAACTCCAGTTTGACTATTTTGTTGGGCTTGTATCCTACAGAGCTCACTATATTCAGAAAGCCACAATTAGTTTTGTCCAGGTTCTAGGCATATCCTTGCTATAGGTTTCCAGTCATTAGGGGTCAAGATTTCAAAAGCCAAATTCTGTATTAACATCTTATCATAAGCTGATGTAGCCCATAAAGAGTGCAAGTCTTTTTCAGGTCTTTGAGTATTTCTATATCATAAAGGAGCATATCTTCTACTTTTTTGACCTGAAGAATTAAACTGTTGAATTACAGGAAAAATATAGTGTTGAAATTCCAATACATTTCACCCTTCTGCTTTGGCCTTAATTAGTCCCTTTTGCAATCTAGTCATAGGAGCAGCTAGATGCTGGGGGGTAGGTGTTGGTGCTGTCACTGTCCCCCTCCCTATTACCCCTTTTCCCTCCATACCAGAGGGTGGAGTTGATGGAGGAGAGTCAATTACCTGCTCCTTAGGTGGGGCTGAAGCTGCCTTAGATTCACCCCACCCTTGAGCCTCTCTTAAGTCTCCATGCCCTGTGGGGATATGGTCATTAATCTGTTCTTTGTCTTCCTCCTTTATCTCAGGCTTCCCCATTTGGCTATTCCTAGAGCTTTTTTCCTTTCTTCTATATCTTAACTGATTTCTAAAGGCCAACTGTATTATATTGTATAAATAGAATGCCTCCATGGAAATTGAATGAGGACCATTTTCATTGTAATATGCGGAGAGCTGTTGCCCAATTAATGTCCAATTATCTGGAGAGATTTGCTCTTCCTCTAAGAACCAAGGGGAGGTGCGTTATAATGTACCCAGAAGTCTAGCTGTCTGTTCCCAAGTTATAAGTAGCCCTTGTTCTATAAGCAGGCTTTCTATAGTGCCACTCCTGAGTGCGGGTGGGGGGATTGGGGTAGGGGATGGAGAATCTTTAGCTAGCATCTGTCCCATTTCAGCCAAAAAAGGTTACTAGTTTAGTCTTTAAGAAAATAAGTTCCCTGTTTGTCTACTACAATACTCACCTAAGTTCCTGGTCACTGGAGACTTCTTCAGTGAAAGTAAAGTCATTGGTTCCCACACTTGGGCGCCAAATGTGATGACTGAGTATTTAAAATCAGCTGGAGTCAGGAATTGAGGTTAAGGGAAAAATCTTCAATCTTTATTCTTTTTGAGGTGAAGGGGGATTGCGATAGCAATATGGGCAGCTGCGACAGGAAGTCAGCCAGCAGAGGTAAAGGGGGATTGCAGGTGAAGGAGGGTCGATAGCGATAGCAATGCGAGCAACTGTGTCAAGAAACCAGGCAGCAGTCTCTCTTTCCACTTCTCTTTCCACTCCCCTGCCTCCACTCACCAAAATTGTCATTTCCTATATAACACATCAGGACTTGCATAAAGCGTGGGCGGGGGCCATTCTTTCTCCAAGCACATATATTAATAGAGTATGGTCCAATTACTATTTAGCCTCATGTGCTTGGGACCTTAGTGCATCAACTCAAGCCTCAGCCCATTACAATTTTAAAAATTGATTTAATAAATGATACCCAGTTGTCTTATCATGGGTATTTTAATGATTTTACACTAATGTTAAAATCTGTCATTAATATGGCATTTACTATGTGCCCAGCATTGTATTAAGTACTTTCTAATTGTTATTTCATTTGTTCTTCTTAACAATCCTGAGGGATAGATAGATGCTTTTATTATCTTTTTTTTTTTCAGGTGAGGAAAGTAAGGTAAATGAATGCTAATTAATTTCTCTAGGATTACACAGCTAATAAATTTTGGAGGCCAAATTTGAACTTAGTGCTTCTTGACTCCAGATTCAGCATTTATCCTCTCCACCACCTAGATTCTAATGCAAAATACAATAGGTGCCTTTTATATACTTTGAGTAATATAGATTCATCATAAGTTTCCTCGGGAATGAAATTAAATTTTTAATATTTGGGAGGTTATTTGCAGTTTATCAGTTATAGCCAGGCATCACCTTTTGAAAAGAAGGTAACATAGCTAAGAAAAATTAAATTCCTTTTTCTGTCATGAGAGCTTTTTACTGTGTTTGTAAGAACACAAATGTAAACTATATTAACAATTTCTTGAATGTTCATTCCAAAATTTTTTCCTCATTTTAAGTATACAGTATTTAATAGTGATAAGCCATTCAAATTACAATATATATGAAGAGTTCTGACTTCATTAGACAGCCTTACTATAAAGTGACTTATAAAATAAGACTTACTATAAAGTTCTTATTTTTCTTATAATTTTCATCTTTGATTTAAATTATATTTTCACTCAATTAAAAACAGAATTAACATACTAGAAGTTAAAATGGTTCATATTTGTTTTCTTATAGATACATTAAGATTAATGTTCTATTCAAGGATTAGATAATGCTCTCTCTATATTAATTCAATTGAGATGTAACTTTGGCATACACCTATTTTTTCTTTCTTTCAATATCTCATTTTAAGCTTAAAGCTCACCTTATAGGTTTTAAACATTTAAAATCCTTATATTCCTGTATTTCAAATGTGTTTGGCAAAAATCAGTGCCTTCCACTTAGACAGCATTGCACAAAGCTTGCCATGTTTTACGTGCAAATTAAAAAGAATGGAGATTGAAATCTTTGAGAGATATGCCTCCATTTTTGATATGATGGTTATATTTTGAAAAGAGTTTAGGAGAATCTTTTAGTTTTAAGAATGTCTAAAACCCAAGAGTGTTTCCTTAGTTTTTCATATCTACATAGGGATATTGGGATTTTAACATCATTTCATAAAAATTATGGACAATAAGTAAGCATCTAATTTATTTTGTATCTTACCTAATCTGCTATTCTATCCTATAAACTTAAAATAGATTGATATCAGTACTAATACATTATGTTTTTTTTGTGTTGTATACTTAGCAAAATATATTCACAAATACTTTCTAATTTTTTTTTCCCACAAAACATCTGTGAGGTAAGTAGCACAGGCATTGTTATGGACTATTATGTTTATCTATCCTAAAACCGAGGTTCATAATTTAAATTTTGTCTATAGTTGTATATCTAGAAAATATTTGTGGTAGGAAGTCAATTCAGGATTTGTGATTTCTGATTCTGTTCCTTTTTTGCCTGTTACTATATATATGTGTTGTATATATAATATTATTAGGGCAATTCTTCGTCACTAATGAGAATTTGATTTATTATTTAATGATTGTAAAAATGGTAACTTTAGATAGTACTAATTATATGTTAATAGTTAACTTATTATCTAAGAATAACTTTTAATATTTGTGTCAGAATTATAATTTTCTTCTATTTTTTTCAGGGCATGTTTTCTTCTTGGGAGTCAACATGGAGAATTCAAATTCCTTCCTCCACCTGGTTATGCTCCTTGCTTTGAAGCTGTCCTGCCAAAAGAAAAGTTGAAAGTGTAACATAGTCGAGAATACCAGCAAGACCGAACATACTCGAGAGATCTGCTGGGCCCTACTGTTTCTTTGTCACAAACAGCCTTCAAATCAATCCCTGTGGATACCAGTCAAGTACAGAAAAATCTCCTAACACTTTGCATTTCTTTAAGCTAGTGATTCTCTAGGACAATTCTGTTTCTAGTTATCTTAGTGGTTTTATTTACTATTAAACAGTATTTAAAAATTTTAATGTGTAAAATAGGGGCGGCTAGGTACACAGTGAATAGAGCAGCAACCCTGAAGTCAGGAGGACCTGAGTTCAAATTTAGCCTCAGACACTTAACACTTTCTACCTGTGTGACCCTGGGCAAGTCACTTAACCCCAATTGCCTCAGCAAAAAAAAAAAAAAAAAAAAAAAAATATATATATATATATATATATATATATATATATATATATATATAATAACTAATGTATAAAATAAACATGTATCCAACTGGTACCTTTTTTATAGGCAATAAAATTATATTAGATTGTTCCTTTTTAAAAAAATGCTTATGAATTATAGCTACGTGGAAACTTTTAAAAGCACATAGCAATATCTCTAAAACTTGAGGGAGTGCAGAATATGTCAAGTGATTAAAGGTATATTTGTCTCAGAGAAGTATGAATTAAGGAGCCTGAATTTCTATAGTAATCGCTAGTGAGATGAAATTGTTCTTGAAATTAACTTGTCCATTTTTTCATCTTACTTCCCTTTGGGTTCTTTAATTGAGCAATAAAACAAATAAAATCCAAAATATTGTTTTCAGGTCAAATATTTATGGCATGACTGTCAAACATAAATGATTTTATTTTAATAGTTTTAGTTTAAGAAAGATAATACCAGTTGTTTTCCATAACTTAAAATTGGCAAGTTATCAGGGTTCCATAACACTAAATGCCAGGATCACATGGGTTCTGAGACTATTATGTTTTAAAGAATAGGGAAAAGCTCAAACATTGTTAAGAATTCTGCTTTTATCAATTTTGTGACAGTCAGCACTGCCTCATAGCCTTAGTATAGTGTGTATTTATAGCCTGAGATAGCCTAGAGGAAACTCCAGTATAAAGACTTTTGTAAATGCATACACAGAACAGAAAGTAGTCTCCTAAGTATCTTGATTTCCCAGACTTACATTGCTTTATAGTAATGGAGTCTCACATGTTTCTTTTGCTTTCCCTCTCATAAGGAGAGTATATTGCTTTACAGTGAGAACTAGTTTAAAAACCTCATCCAGAGGGACCTGAATTCTGCCTGCTTTTATAGTCTATTAATAGATTTTATCAGAATTTGAGAGAGACTGATGCTATTTGAGTAACTGTTACCTTTTGGGTTAAAGTTAAAGTTTACTTTCTTATTTAGTAACACAGAACATGTTTTATTGATGACATAGTATCTTGGCTTTCTCTCTAAAGGAAATAAGTTAATTGTGATATATAAGGGAAATATATGTAGAAAGTTGTATTATAGCAGAGGATCTTCAGGCATATTCCTGATGCTATATGATATAAATAGCCAATACTGCCATCACTTTTACACTTCAAAAAAAGGAAATAGAAACTGTATGCCATTACACATTGGCTGAACTAAATGGAAATTTTACTAATCAATTTTGTGAAAAAGAAAGTGATAAAACCAAAGCTATTGTTAAAAATTCTTTTTAACTTCTTTATGTGGAATTCATTAAAATTATTATAATTATTCATTAAAATTATTATAATTATTAAATAAAAAAAATAAAATTACTTCTCAATTACATACTAAATATAATAAGTAGAATTCAGAGAAATATGAGTAAACTAGTTTAGACACTGAAGTGTTTGGAAAGACTCTGGAAAGGTACAAAATTCATCATCATAAAATTCTCACATATGACCAATGTTATCATTCAGAGCATTGACAGTGCTCTGTCAATTTTTGAATTAATGATATCTAGCAATTTATTCTTCATAAATTATGCACCTATCAACTATTGCTCTACCATTTTTCCCATTTGTGCTCATCAATTTACATGGTAAGCTGAAACTGTTACCAAAACAAGAAACAAACCCTAAAGTGTGTCATCCAAAGAAAAATCACATAGTATGTCTAATTTCGGATTTCTTTACTACTTGTAATGGCTTATCAGACATTCACTTAAATTAATATAATCAGTGATAGAGAGCTGTGAATTAATGAACAGAAAACTGCTGTCAGAACCAAGTTACACATCTCTATCACATATTGGCTATGGGACAATGGACGAGTCTCTTAATTTTTCAGTTTAACCCATTCTCTAAAACTACAAATTGCAAAGAAAATGCCTATATTACTGAGAGAGTTCCTCCTCTTGGAGCTCCTTTACTAATCTTATACAGTCCTTTCCCCCTATTTCTAATTAATGTTAAAAGCAACTGACAGGAACTTTATGGAAATCATTAAGATGGGTTCTTTTTTTCTTTCAGATTGTTTTGCCTCCTCATCTGGAATGAATCAGAGAAAAATGAGCTGAGAACATCCATGAGTTATGTGAATAAAATTGAACTTGGCTGGCAATATGGACCAGTACATTATTTTGAAACTGATTTTTAAAGTTCTCTTAATTCACGTTTCTGGAAAACAGAACTCACTATTACTCATTCTTCCGTTTAGTAATTTCTATCCATAAGTAATTAAATATAAAATACAAAACACCATTTTTAAACAATTATTTCCTTCAATAGAGGAAATGACAGTATTGGTAAGATGGTTGAGGGATTAGTTGCTTTTCTAATTTTAAATTGAATTATTTGGAGAAAAATGTGTTTAAAATATAATTTAGAAATAGGAACCATGAGTTTTGTTTTCTTACTGAACTATTTATGATGTCTTATGGGATTGAAATTTTTATATTTTCTAAATTAATTCTGTATCACTTTTTGCAATTCATTTGGCTTTGTTACTTATTTTATTAATAGCCTGAGCACTTGATCCCTTTTTGTCATTAGTACAGCCATTCTGCTTAGAAGACAAAAGGCAGTTTTTAATGTTTTAGTTCCTACACATCAGAGATTAAGTAAGAAATAAGAAGTAAATGTTTTTCTATTTTTTTATATTCTGAATTTATTC
Source organism: Antechinus flavipes (assembly GCF_016432865.1). Lineage (NCBI taxonomy): Eukaryota > Metazoa > Chordata > Mammalia > Dasyuromorphia > Dasyuridae > Antechinus > Antechinus flavipes. The sequence goes on along the minus strand of NC_067400.1, from coordinate 635,600,234 downwards.
TGTCATAAACGTATCTTAATTCTTGTACATTCATATCCTACATATAATTTAGTCAACTTATCTTATTTATCAGAATAACAATTATAATATAATCATTAATTTGTTAGTGCTATTTCAAGATTCCAGAATACTTAAAAAGTGCCAAACAAATTTATACATCCTGGGAAAGTAATTAGGAGAATAAATTATTACTTTATTTCTCAGATGAGTAAACTGAGTCACAGAGCAAGCAAGCTACTTATCTTGGATCATATGCTAAGCAAATATAACTCAGCTGTTTTGATTCAAAATATCTCAAAGTGAAATTTTATCATTCTCCCTAAACACTCCCCTTCCCAATTATCGTCATTGGTAGTACCATTCTTCTAGTCCCCCAGGTTTGCCACAAAGGCATCATCTGCACCTTCTCATTATCTCTCCCTTTCTCTCCTCTAATGAATCTTTGCCAAGGTCTATCGATTTCACATGTTCAGCATCTCTCAAACTTGACACTGCCACCATCTGATGCACGATCCTATCCCTTCACATTTCTGCTATTACAAGTGTCTACTGGTAGATCTGCCTGCTCTTATTATTCTATTTTATCCTCCAGATTTAAAAGTGATTGTCCTTAAATGTAAGTCTGAACTCATCACTCTTCCTTCTACTCAGACTGCCTTCCTGTTACCTCTGGGACCAAATACAAATCCTTTGATATTCTGAGTCCTTGATGACCTATCCTCCCAACTTACACATTAATATACTCTTTGATCCAGTGTTACTGACCTCTTTGCTGTTCCACAAATAAGACATATCATCTCAACACCAGGTAATTTTTTTTTTGGCTGTTCTACCTGCCTAGGATGCTCTCCTTCCCCTGCCTTTTTTGAGTACCAACTAAAATCACAGCTTTTATTGGAAGGCTTCCCCAATATCTGTTACTCTTAGAAGCTTGCTCCATTAATTGTTTCCTATTTATCCTGAATATAGTTTAAATGTATGTTTGTTTGCTTGTTATTTCTCTCCTTGCATTAGATTGTGAGCTCCTTGAGGGGAGATTATATCACTTATATCTCTAGTATTTAGTATAGTATTTCTGCTTGTCACATAATAGATGTTTAATCCTTATTGACTATGAGAAAACGAGAAAAATACTATTTTGGTATTTATGAATATTTTATTGCTGCCTTGACCTCTCTCAGCCTTGTACCTAGAAGTGGTATTTTTGAATTAAGGAAAATGTACCTTTTTTTTTTTTTTTTTTTTTTTTTTTTTTTTTGGCATGACTCCAAATTATTTTACAAATTTAACTGAATTAATTGTAAATTAATTGTAAAAACAAATTTTACAAAATGAACCTATTTGTGGCTCTAAGAAGAGTGCATCAGTGTACTTATCTTTCTACAGGTCTTCTGTAATATAGATTATTACATTACTGTCAATAGTACTGCCATCCTTCTAGTCCCCCATGCTTGCTTCATAGGCATCATTTAAGCATGATTTAGGAATAAAGAATAGGAGAGGCCACAGATATATAAATTCCATGGAAGCCTCATGCCTTTATATAAGGAACATCCTCCTTATTAAAATAATTGGCACATGCTGGGCACAACCACCACCAAGGAACACTGAAAAACTCTAAAATTGGTTATATCTTATTAAATCAGGAAAGAATTATTGTTGAAGTTGGAATTATTCCAGTTATGTAGATATAGTCAGAGCATCAACTTGCTAAGATTAAGATCTTAATGGTAAGAAGAAAGAATGATAAAAGAGTTTATGATAAATTAAAACAACTTGATTCTGAACTCTTTAAACAGATAATTGGTCTTCAAATGTGGTAAAGGAAGAAAAATAATAAAAAAGCAACACACATAGTAATTTTATTAAAAAGCTTAATCAATATAAATTAATTGGCACATCAAGAAAACCCAAGAGTTCTAGAAAGTGCCATATTTAGCATACATTTGACTGACTTGTCAGATAGTGAGATGATGCCTACAGCAGATACAAAGTGGAGTCATTTTACTTCACATCACATTGACAGAGAAGACAGAAAAGGAAAATGTGACAATGGGCACATGAATTTATTATCATTTTGGACTATTCTTACCATTCTGAAGAACAACTTGGGGCTATACCCAAATGTCTGTAAAACTATATTTACCATTTGACCCAGAAATACCATTACTAGTTCTGTATAGAGATCAAAGAAGGGCTTATGTGCACCAAAAACAAAACAAAAAAAAACCCCATTTCTATCAGTTAGTTTTGTCATAGCAAGAATGGGAAGGAAAGCCTATCAGGCTATGACAAAATAAGTTGTAGTATATGAAGCAATACTTTGACTAAATGGAAACTGAAGCCCAAAAGTCTGATAAGCTTGTTTAAAAAGGGGGGAGTATAAATAAATTTGGATTCCTACCACAAGTAGTAAGTAGATGTTACCCATTATCTTCCTATACTAAAACATATTGTAGATCTGGATTGGTGGTAGTTTTTACACCAACATTGTTTTTGGAATAACCTAATTATTTTTTCTTTAAAGTTTATATATTTTCTTTAAATATTGCTTTAAAATAGTGAGGAAACTTATACTAACTAGCTGCTCTTTTTCAGGTCAGAGATGAAAACAAGAGACAACACTCCTGTTTGGTAGAATTCTCTAAGCTTCGAGAACAGGAATACAATTACAATTTACAGATGTCCCTTGAGACACTAAAGTAAGTTTGCTGCATGTTTTATCCTATACCTGCATTGTAAGAGGAAAAAGTATAAACATAATTGGCCTTTTTTGATAGTTTATTGCTAATGCAGGTTTCACATGATCCATAACACAATGGATGGACAATGTATATAAGTTTATACTCATTTATAAAATTGGATATTTTTCTAATAATCTTTTTTTTTAACATTCCTGGTAATATTATGTTAATGTTTCTTCTAATATATTATTTGATTTATAAGTATGTTGTCAGAAAGCACTTTTTAAACTACATGTTTTATATGAGTTGCTTATATTATTAAAATATGTTTATATTTACATGTTAAATAATAATATAAATAGATAGATAATATAAAATAATATATTTTAATATAATTTATTTTCATATTAGTTTCATTTATATCATCCTCTTCTACCTAGGGATCTATCCCTTGTCATCATCATCATTATTATCATTACCACCAATGATTATCATTATTCTCAACAAACATTTATTAATCAGTTAATTTTTCTGAGAAAGAAACATGAATGTGTTTTGTTCCATATAGTTGACCCTTATGAACAGGATGGTTTTAAGCTTTCTGCTTGCATTCCTTTTCTATTGAATCTAAATTTCATTATACTCCAATAAACTTGAGATAACACATTGCTCTCATTTGGTACGAATGTTTTCAGACATGGTAAGTAAAGAAATAAATATAAACTTTTGTAATGGCTCTCATTAGAGGAAATCACAAAACTTGTGCTCCATTTTCTGGCTCCTTGGATTGGCTCGTCAGCAGACTGAAAGGCTGGAGGCATCCTAAGATGTATTTTCTATTTGTCTTTTTACTCCTATACTATCCTTTCTGTACTTTAAAATACAAAAATAAATCCTTATGTTCATATATATTGCATTTGTATGTATATTTAGAATTTCTTTTAATGCATTCATCCATCCCTCTTTCCCTTCCTCCCTTCTTCCTTTTTGCTCTCCTTTCTTTTTCTTTATTCTTCTCTGCCTTCCTTCCTCCCTCCCTTCTTCCTTTTCTCTTTTCCTCCCTTTGTCTCTTCTTCCCTTGTTCTTTTCTTCCTTCCTCCCTCCCTTCTTCCTTTTTGCTCTCCTTTCTTTTTCTTTATTCTTCTCTGCCTTCCTTCCTCCCTCTTTTCCTCTCTCCCTCCCTTCATTTTTTCCTTCCTTCCTTTCTATGCTTCGCCCTTCCTTCCTTTTTTTCTTCCTCTCTCTGTCTCTATCTTTCTCTGTCTCAAATACACACACACACACAAGCATGTAATCTCAGTCCTTTTTCATAATCTGCCAGCTTCTAAAATGCATTTGAAAACAAGGGGATTAATTTGTAAATGAAATTTCAACTAAAGAAGGCATTTTTATAGGTTTTTGTAGAGTAGCCTGGGTATAGACACATAAAATGAGTTCTTTAATTTATTGCTTTTTTCCCCTGAATTCTAATTTGGTAAGTTATCAGGGTTCCATAACACTAAATGCCAGGATCACATGGGTTCTGAGACTATTATGTTTTAAAGAATAGGGAAAAGCTCAAACATTGTTAAGAATTCTGCTTTTATCAATTTTGTGACAGTCAGCACTGCCTCATAGCCTTAGTATAGTGTGTATTTATAGCCTGAGATAGCCTAGAGGAAACTCCAGTATAAAGACTTTTGTAAATGCATACACAGAACAGAAAGTAGTCTCCTAAGTATCTTGATTTCCCAGACTTACATTGCTTTATAGTAATGGAGTCTCACATGTTTCTTTTGCTTTCCCTCTCATAAGGAGAGTATATTGCTTTACAGTGAGAACTAGTTTAAAAACCTCATCCAGAGGGACCTGAATTCTGCCTGCTTTTATAGTCTATTAATAGATTTTATCAGAATTTGAGAGAGACTGATGCTATTTGAGTAACTGTTACCTTTTGGGTTAAAGTTAAAGTTTACTTTCTTATTTAGTAACACAGAACATGTTTTATTGATGACATAGTATCTTGGCTTTCTCTCTAAAGGAAATAAGTTAATTGTGATATATAAGGGAAATATATGTAGAAAGTTGTATTATAGCAGAGGATCTTCAGGCATATTCCTGATGCTATATGATATAAATAGCCAATACTGCCATCACTTTTACACTTCAAAAAAAGGAAATAGAAACTGTATGCCATTACACATTGGCTGAACTAAATGGAAATTTTACTAATCAATTTTGTGAAAAAGAAAGTGATAAAACCAAAGCTATTGTTAAAAATTCTTTTTAACTTCTTTATGTGGAATTCATTAAAATTATTATAATTATTCATTAAAATTATTATAATTATTAAATAAAAAAAATAAAATTACTTCTCAATTACATACTAAATATAATAAGTAGAATTCAGAGAAATATGAGTAAACTAGTTTAGACACTGAAGTGTTTGGAAAGACTCTGGAAAGGTACAAAATTCATCATCATAAAATTCTCACATATGACCAATGTTATCATTCAGAGCATTGACAGTGCTCTGTCAATTTTTGAATTAATGATATCTAGCAATTTATTCTTCATAAATTATGCACCTATCAACTATTGCTCTACCATTTTTCCCATTTGTGCTCATCAATTTACATGGTAAGCTGAAACTGTTACCAAAACAAGAAACAAACCCTAAAGTGTGTCATCCAAAGAAAAATCACATAGTATGTCTAATTTCGGATTTCTTTACTACTTGTAATGGCTTATCAGACATTCACTTAAATTAATATAATCAGTGATAGAGAGCTGTGAATTAATGAACAGAAAACTGCTGTCAGAACCAAGTTACACATCTCTATCACATATTGGCTATGGGACAATGGACGAGTCTCTTAATTTTTCAGTTTAACCCATTCTCTAAAACTACAAATTGCAAAGAAAATGCCTATATTACTGAGAGAGTTCCTCCTCTTGGAGCTCCTTTACTAATCTTATACAGTCCTTTCCCCCTATTTCTAATTAATGTTAAAAGCAACTGACAGGAACTTTATGGAAATCATTAAGATGGGTTCTTTTTTTCTTTCAGATTGTTTTGCCTCCTCATCTGGAATGAATCAGAGAAAAATGAGCTGAGAACATCCATGAGTTATGTGAATAAAATTGAACTTGGCTGGCAATATGGACCAGTACATTATTTTGAAACTGATTTTTAAAGTTCTCTTAATTCACGTTTCTGGAAAACAGAACTCACTATTACTCATTCTTCCGTTTAGTAATTTCTATCCATAAGTAATTAAATATAAAATACAAAACACCATTTTTAAACAATTATTTCCTTCAATAGAGGAAATGACAGTATTGGTAAGATGGTTGAGGGATTAGTTGCTTTTCTAATTTTAAATTGAATTATTTGGAGAAAAATGTGTTTAAAATATAATTTAGAAATAGGAACCATGAGTTTTGTTTTCTTACTGAACTATTTATGATGTCTTATGGGATTGAAATTTTTATATTTTCTAAATTAATTCTGTATCACTTTTTGCAATTCATTTGGCTTTGTTACTTATTTTATTAATAGCCTGAGCACTTGATCCCTTTTTGTCATTAGTACAGCCATTCTGCTTAGAAGACAAAAGGCAGTTTTTAATGTTTTAGTTCCTACACATCAGAGATTAAGTAAGAAATAAGAAGTAAATGTTTTTCTATTTTTTTATATTCTGAATTTATTCTGTCATAAACGTATCTTAATTCTTGTACATTCATATCCTACATATAATTTAGTCAACTTATCTTATTTATCAGAATAACAATTATAATATAATCATTAATTTGTTAGTGCTATTTCAAGATTCCAGAATACTTAAAAAGTGCCAAACAAATTTATACATCCTGGGAAAGTAATTAGGAGAATAAATTATTACTTTATTTCTCAGATGAGTAAACTGAGTCACAGAGCAAGCAAGCTACTTATCTTGGATCATATGCTAAGCAAATATAACTCAGCTGTTTTGATTCAAAATATCTCAAAGTGAAATTTTATCATTCTCCCTAAACACTCCCCTTCCCAATTATCGTCATTGGTAGTACCATTCTTCTAGTCCCCCAGGTTTGCCACAAAGGCATCATCTGCACCTTCTCATTATCTCTCCCTTTCTCTCCTCTAATGAATCTTTGCCAAGGTCTATCGATTTCACATGTTCAGCATCTCTCAAACTTGACACTGCCACCATCTGATGCACGATCCTATCCCTTCACATTTCTGCTATTACAAGTGTCTACTGGTAGATCTGCCTGCTCTTATTATTCTATTTTATCCTCCAGATTTAAAAGTGATTGTCCTTAAATGTAAGTCTGAACTCATCACTCTTCCTTCTACTCAGACTGCCTTCCTGTTACCTCTGGGACCAAATACAAATCCTTTGATATTCTGAGTCCTTGATGACCTATCCTCCCAACTTACACATTAATATACTCTTTGATCCAGTGTTACTGACCTCTTTGCTGTTCCACAAATAAGACATATCATCTCAACACCAGGTAATTTTTTTTTTGGCTGTTCTACCTGCCTAGGATGCTCTCCTTCCCCTGCCTTTTTTGAGTACCAACTAAAATCACAGCTTTTATTGGAAGGCTTCCCCAATATCTGTTACTCTTAGAAGCTTGCTCCATTAATTGTTTCCTATTTATCCTGAATATAGTTTAAATGTATGTTTGTTTGCTTGTTATTTCTCTCCTTGCATTAGATTGTGAGCTCCTTGAGGGGAGATTATATCACTTATATCTCTAGTATTTAGTATAGTATTTCTGCTTGTCACATAATAGATGTTTAATCCTTATTGACTATGAGAAAACGAGAAAAATACTATTTTGGTATTTATGAATATTTTATTGCTGCCTTGACCTCTCTCAGCCTTGTACCTAGAAGTGGTATTTTTGAATTAAGGAAAATGTACCTTTTTTTTTTTTTTTTGGCATGACTCCAAATTATTTTACAAATTTAACTGAATTAATTGTAAATTAATTGTAAAAACAAATTTTACAAAATGAACCTATTTGTGGCTCTAAGAAGAGTGCATCAGTGTACTTATCTTTCTACAGGTCTTCTGTAATATAGATTATTACATTACTGTCAATAGTACTGCCATCCTTCTAGTCCCCCATGCTTGCTTCATAGGCATCATTTAAGCATGATTTAGGAATAAAGAATAGGAGAGGCCACAGATATATAAATTCCATGGAAGCCTCATGCCTTTATATAAGGAACATCCTCCTTTTATTAAAATAATTGGCACATGCTGGGCACAACCACCACCAAGGAACACTGAAAAACTCTAAAATTGGTTATATCTTATTAAATCAGGAAAGAATTATTGTTGAAGTTGGAATTATTCCAGTTATGTAGATATAGTCAGAGCATCAACTTGCTAAGATTAAGATCTTAATGGTAAGAAGAAAGAATGATAAAAGAGTTTATGATAAATTAAAACAACTTGATTCTGAACTCTTTAAACAGATAATTGGTCTTCAAATGTGGTAAAGGAAGAAAAATAATAAAAAAGCAACACACATAGTAATTTTATTAAAAAGCTTAATCAATATAAATTAATTGGCACATCAAGAAAACCCAAGAGTTCTAGAAAGTGCCATATTTAGCATACATTTGACTGACTTGTCAGATAGTGAGATGATGCCTACAGCAGATACAAAGTGGAGTCATTTTACTTCACATCACATTGACAGAGAAGACAGAAAAGGAAAATGTGACAATGGGCACATGAATTTATTATCATTTTGGACTATTCTTACCATTCTGAAGAACAACTTGGGGCTATACCCAAATGTCTGTAAAACTATATTTACCATTTGACCCAGAAATACCATTACTAGTTCTGTATAGAGATCAAAGAAGGGCTTATGTGCACCAAAAACAAAACAAAAAAAAACCCCATTTCTATCAGTTAGTTTTGTCATAGCAAGAATGGGAAGGAAAGCCTATCAGGCTATGACAAAATAAGTTGTAGTATATGAAGCAATACTTTGACTAAATGGAAACTGAAGCCCAAAAGTCTGATAAGCTTGTTTAAAAAGGGGGGAGTATAAATAAATTTGGATTCCTACCACAAGTAGTAAGTAGATGTTACCCATTATCTTCCTATACTAAAACATATTGTAGATCTGGATTGGTGGTAGTTTTTACACCAACATTGTTTTTGGAATAACCTAATTATTTTTTCTTTAAAGTTTATATATTTTCTTTAAATATTGCTTTAAAATAGTGAGGAAACTTATACTAACTAGCTGCTCTTTTTCAGGTCAGAGATGAAAACAAGAGACAACACTCCTGTTTGGTAGAATTCTCTAAGCTTCGAGAACAGGAATACAATTACAATTTACAGATGTCCCTTGAGACACTAAAGTAAGTTTGCTGCATGTTTTATCCTATACCTGCATTGTAAGAGGAAAAAGTATAAACATAATTGGCCTTTTTTGATAGTTTATTGCTAATGCAGGTTTCACATGATCCATAACACAATGGATGGACAATGTATATAAGTTTATACTCATTTATAAAATTGGATATTTTTCTAATAATCTTTTTTTTAACATTCCTGGTAATATTATGTTAATGTTTCTTCTAATATATTATTTGATTTATAAGTATGTTGTCAGAAAGCACTTTTTAAACTACATGTTTTATATGAGTTGCTTATATTATTAAAATATGTTTATATTTACATGTTAAATAATAATATAAATAGATAGATAATATAAAATAATATATTTTAATATAATTTATTTTCATATTAGTTTCATTTATATCATCCTCTTCTACCTAGGGATCTATCCCTTGTCATCATCATCATTATTATCATTACCACCAATGATTATCATTATTCTCAACAAACATTTATTAATCAGTTAATTAATATTAATTAACCAGGTACTATGTGTTAAGTGCAAAGGATGCAAAGAAAAGCAAAAACTTGGTCCCAACTCTCTGGGGATTCATTTTCTCATGGAGGAGACAGTGTGTAAAATGTTATTTATATATAAATATTGTTTTTATCGAAAGAGGGGAAAAAAAGAAAGAGGGCGGGGAAGAATAGTTTAGCAAAACTAACATATCAGCCTTAATTCACAAAATATGCAATATTCTACACTTATTGTTCCCCATTTCTGTAAATAGGGGAGGAGATACATTTTTTCATCTCTTCTTTGAATATGAACTTGGAAAATATACAGAATTCTATTTCTTTTTAATTTTCTTTCTTCCCTACAGAAGTATTTCTATTTATGTTGTTATAGTTACCATATATTTTTCTTTCATAATTCTGCTATCCTCATTTTGTATTAATTCAAATGAGTAAATTTCCTTGCATTTTTTATATTGATCACTTCTTATGACACTCTAACAATTCCATGGTATTTATGTATCACAGTTTGCTTACCTAATCAGTGACATCCGTTAAGTTTCCTGACTTCTTACTACCACAAAAAGCATGGTTATGAATAGTTTGATAAGGATCTTTTTTTTCTATTTGTGGCCTCCTTATGGTAGTGGTGAGAACTCTGGATCCAAGGATATAAACCATTTTGACTCTTTCTTAGCATAGTTCCAAATTATTATCCAGAATGAATAGGCCAGTTTACACTTCTGTGTATAATATGTCAATATGCTTACCTTTCAGTAGGCTTGGATTTTTAATTTCTCATTTCTCTTAAGGATGTGAAGCTATTTGAAAGTCTAATTTTCAGAAGTCTTACAAAAATGACCTTGTAAAAATTTCCAAATTGCTTTGTGATATGGGATGACAGAATATTTGAAATTGAGAAAAAAGCAAACAATCTTGATAGATTTGTCAACATGTATATTAGGTTTATTTTTTCTTTTTCCATAACACTTTAAAGGTATGTGACCTTAAGATACAGATGGCTTACTTTATCTAGATTAATATCTTAACTTTTTTAAAGATAAGGTAAGGAAGAAGCCCAAGCTTTTTTGTTTCATTAATGTGTGAAGTCAGTTCTGTGGAGGATGGTTAATTTTAGATTGGCATTATTACCCATTTATGTTAATAAAATGTTGTTTTCACTCCTCTTTCCTGCCAAACTTTTTTAGTGCTTCTTTCTTAATTTACTCATTGTCTTGTCATTTAACTCCTTAAATTTTGCCCCCTTTTTCCAGTTCTTTTATTAAAATTGCTTTCTTCTGGGCAAAGTCTACTTAATTGGTAGATCCAATAAATTCTTTCTATTAAACTTTGTGTTGTACTTAATATTATTCAGCATCTTCTATTCTTTAGCATTCTTTCATTTTGCAGCCTCTACAAAATTATTCTTGTATCTTTTTTTTTCTCTTACTTTTCAGATTACTCTTGTATTTCTGTTAAACAAATTTTCCTTTGCCAAGATTTGTCCTAAATCTGCACATTTCCTTGCCCCTTTTCTTTTTATGAATAGTTTCTTTAGTAATGTTATTAATATTCCATCAATTCAATTTTCACCACTGTGCAGATGACTCCCAAAGCCCCACTATGTGTCAAATGTATGTTGCTGCTGCTCTTGTTTCAGTAAGAAAAGCATTTCCAAAAGTTATGCTATTACATTATATGGATGATATATTGAGATATGCACCTGAGGAACAAATGCTAGAAGCATGTCTACAAAAGACCATAGAAACACTAAGATACTACAAATTATACATAGCTGAAGAGAAAATTCAAAGACAAGCTCCTTTTCAATATTTACGATATGAAGTATACCCTAAGGTGCTTACAGTACAAAAACTGTCCTTAAGAACAGAGAGGCTAAACACCTTAAATGATTTTCAGAAATTGATAGGAGATATCCAGTGGATGTAACCAGTGATAGGCTTGACTATCTATCAGTTACAACCATTATATGACATTTTAAGGGGAGACAGTGCTTTAAATTCACCATGCCAGCTTGCAAAAGAAGCTCAAGAGGCTTTGAGAAAAGTTGAACTGGCTTTATCCAATGTGGTTGAAAGAGTCACTCAAAAACCCTTGGAAATATCAGTTTTTGCTACACAAGAGGCACCCACAGCAGTCCTTCATCAAGGAGACAGTGTGACAGAGTGGGTGAACCTCCCGGCACAACCAGAACAAAGCCTTACTCCTTACCCAGTGCTTGTGGCTAGAATTTTGTTAAAGGCCATTAAACGAGCAGTACAATTATCTGGGGCACAATACACAGAGAGGCAAATTTTATTAGCCATGGCTCCAAATTTTATACATGGGTCTCCATTAAAGATAACCAGACTTTTACATAATTGGAGATGGATTATTGAAGAAAAAGTTTCTAAAGTTCCTCTTAAAAGACGAATTATCTTTACAGATGCGTCCAAACACAATATTTGTGCTGTATACTCTCATGACTTAACTATAAAGAGAGTAGTCAGAACTCCTTT